>NW_026054643.1:870948-936041 GCF_022830035.1 Ophidiomyces ophidiicola
CCGTTTCTCCCCAATTTACTCTCGAATTTTGAACTACTCGGCTTGTAAGTTGCGATTTAAGTTCAACTTCAACTCCGCAAAACAAAACTATATTTAATTCTGTTATGAATGACAATCAAGCTACTATTACTTCGTACAATCTTAGCTATGGACTTGCTACTAAGGACGCCTTTCTATAGCGGTAGGCTTAAGCACGCTAGTATTCTGTACACGAAAATGTTAGCCAGCCATAGGTTCATCTACACTCTTGTGAGACGAGAGCTTCTTGATCAAAGATGCTCATGTCAATCTGGCCGCTTCGCATATTATTTCCCAACTTCTCCAATAATGATGCCAAACCGAATATAAAGTCGTATTATGATAACAATAACTTTAATAAGTACGCTTATGCAATGTAATTTAATTTAAGGTAGATACATAGTTACGTCATGTCAAGATATTAAGTTAATGTGATGTAATTGGCAATCAGAAAACAAGGAAGCTTTGAGAAGAGGTGTGTGGCCATTTGAGGCTGCGTATAAAATGGCCTTCATTCAGCAAAGCCTTGCCATCAAACCCCCATTACTATTCATTTGGAAAATTAAATACCTCAGACTGTATAAACAATCAGCTAATAGCAGTCCTCTCCCTTCCCAATCTAATCCGACCGCCCCTTGATATCAAGAGGTCGCCTTCCTCATTAAAGATACTCATCCATACATTCAAAAAACAAGCAAAATAACAAACCATGTCCGCGGGCCGTCAATCGCCCCCGCCATCTCGGCAAACGGGCTCTCAGCAATCGGATATTCCGGGCTGGTCCGGCAAAACTGAGTCTCCAAATGGGCATGCAAATGGCATGTCCAATCCCTCCGCGCATACCTCACATGCGAAGCCGAGTAAGCAGGATATCGAAGAGCATGGTGAGAGACAAAGTGCTGGCAGTGGTGGCGTTGAGAAGTTAGAGAGTAACCCAGTGCATCCGTTAGCAGAAGTGGCTAAAGGGAAGATCCATTGAATCCGTTTGAAAACTCTACAGTATCGGATATACTTGTGCAAAATCGCCGACATGGTTGTGAATTTGAAATTGAATTGCTACTGTAATGTTCTTTGATATCTGAAATGTGGCGATGATTCTAGAATGATGTTTCTTGTTCTTTACAATTTTCTAATATTCCGATACATGCCTGTGCTGCTTCATGGATTAAATAAAGGAACCTAAGCCTGATCATAATACAGTTTATTAAAAATCGACCGAGAAAGAACAAACATCATATGTGGAAGGCGAAGGAAAGAAATCATGGTTTAAAATCCTTATTCATAACACATAACAAGACGACGTGAACGGGTTTTTTGAGAGCTGATGGGACTAGGCAGCACTACCTGGAGCTGGAGCACTTGGATTGGAGCCGGTGACAGGAACACCGCCTGTAGGCTGCTCCTTGTGCTGGCTACCTTCCACACCTGGCGATTTCTCCCGCTTCAAATCTGCCAAGCGTCTTGCTTCAGTGTGGATATCCTGCACCTGCTTGTTGCTGTTGACGTAGAAGTCTCGGATCTTTTGTCCAGTTGGAGTGCCCAATGCTTTCTCAAAATATGAGCTTAAGCTCTTCCAGCCACGTTCAGCAGTCTCAGTGATCTTGTAGTTCTCATCAAGACCCTTGGCCTTGTCGGTGGCGTGATACTTCTTGTCAAAATTGGCCAGCGCGGTTTGGAAGCGGCTCGAGAAGCCGTGCTTTTTGTCGATATCGATAGCCCTCTCGATCGCGTTGTCGCTGATTACGTAGCCATGAGCAAGGTATTCGGCGAAGATTCTTGAGCGGGGCTTGTCTTCTTGTTCGAGGTCTTGGTTATTTTCGTCTGTGGCGTGTGAAGCATCCGTAGTCTTGCTTCCTGCAATTTCATCGATAGACCTTGCTGAGGTAACATGAACAGAAGAGGATCCCAATTGAGTTTGATCCAAAAGAAGGGCAGTTTTTGCGGCTCTAATAACGATTAGTTTTAAAAGTGGAATAAAAATACCGGAAAATTCTTACGTTTCTTTTTCAAACGTCACTGTGGCAGATTGGGTCGCATCTTTCTCGCCTGATGAAGGATTGAGGGATAGTGAAGTGATTTTACCACTAAGAAAACAGTCAGAACAGGAAATTTGGGACATGTAGTGGGCAGAGCGGGATGTGACATACCAGAAGGTGAAGAAGTCTCTAACCTCCTTCTCTCCAGTGGTAGAGGCAATGTTGGAAACATGGACGGTATTAGACATGATTGCTGTGTTTTCAAGCGTGATTTTCTTTGAATCTTGTCTTCTTAGTGAACATTCAGAAATCGTCGGCTGGAATCGGGCGGGGGAGTGAAGATATAGGGCACGGGCGGGCGCAGCTACGTAATTAACACATGATAGCGGGGTGGAAGGAGCTGCGCCGCAGATGACGTCGTTTGGTCGTCACACCAGCCACATTTCAGGTGGCAACATTTTGTCGCTGTTGATTGGTCCATCTGGACTTGGCTCTTACATCACCTTGCATGAAATCTTAGCGTATTCGGAATGGCGAGTAATGGCCTATCTGTGGATTATCTATTAATCCGGTTCCGCAGCTCTCGAATCAATGCTGGAATTTTCCAAGCAATTCTCCCGTGACGTTGAACCAGGGTCCTGCAACGACTCCGTTTAGTTTCCCCAAGCTCAGATACACAGTCAGGGATAATGGATACGAGAGTCTTCGTAGAACTTCTATAGCTACCAAAATACACTCTTGCTCCACATGATGATTTCAAGAGTAAATTATAGAACAGAGCATTTATTCAGACGCCAATTCACAGTCAACTATCAGGCATGGGTCGAAACTCGAGCTCTGAAGTCGCTTCCGGGCTTCGAAAGTCCCCACCTACTTCCGGTCTCCGATACTCTCGAAGAGTTGTTTCAAGTTCCCGAATACGACGTCGCAGAAGCTCATTTTCTCGTCGTGCAGCATCGAGTTCGGCTCGGTGAACCGTTACCTCTTCGTAGCGCGTCGCCGTTCCAGACGAGGGAGGCTCGCGCTGGTGGCTATTTATGAAGCTTAATGACGCGGCCTGGGCAGAGTTGCTTGACAGAGAAGGGATAGCGTGGGACGGGCGATGAGACTGGAAGGGAAAATGCTCCCCGGGCTGTTGGAAGGATGACGATAGCGCCGGCGACGTAGTGCCAGACGGGCCTCGAGACATAATTGACGGCTCACGGCTACGACTTGGACGATGGTATTCCATAGATTGTCGCGGCGGTTGCGGAGCGGTGCTGTCCCGCGAAGGAGCAATACCAGCGACGCTCCCGATTGGCAACGAGGACCCACCAGCAAAGCTTCGTGAACTCAGCGTGGACGACGAGCGATTTCGCGAGCCAGGAGTGAAAAAACCTGATGTATGCTGGCCATCAGTAGGTTCGTGAATGTTGGCTGATGCTGAAGATGAGGTTGATGCCACAGAAACAGTCTGTTGCCGTAGAAGGCTCAGCTCTCGGGTAAGGCGGTTGACCTGCAGGTATATATCAGCTGGTGGGAATGTGGAACACGGGTATTGACTGCAGATTCAGTGTTCATACTACAGCCTCTTGTTCCTTCTCTAACTCCAAGTGTATGTCAGCAGCGGTCATCGGGCGCGGATGGCGCAGAGGCCCTGCAGAAGCGGTAGGTCAGAATCCACGCGTAGTGATACAGCTGCAGGGATGGGCCGCACCTGGGCCGTCTCCCACGCCAGTATTATCACCCAACACAGGACTGGAGAGGGTTGACGAGCGGGAGTGAGCAGGGGGCAGCATAGGGTGCGATCCTTGACGGCTCAGCGACGGCGAGAAGGTCTGCTGTTCAGGGGCGGATCCGTTGGTGAGAGGCATGGCGGCGGGAGTGGAGGAGATGCGGTGCGAGTCAGGGTGCATGATGCCCCAGGCCGGTCGTTGCAGAGTCGCAGTCACGGCAAACCAAAGACAAAGAAGGCTGTCGCGTCAGTCAGTCACGGCGTGTTTGCGGGCGGGCTCATTCTTGTCGTCCAAGCCGTCGCGCGCACCACCGCAGCGCTGCCTTCAACCCGGTCGTTGCGGTTGCTGGTTGAGTTGCGGGAAGGCCGGATAGGCCAGTCAACCATCGCATGAAACACTGGCGTGACACGACGGCTGTCTGTGCTCCTTTGCGTGGTGGATGCTGAGGATTCGCTCCGACGGTGGTGACAGCCCAGCAAAGGTGGGCAGCCGTTGAACCTAATCCCGAACTTTGTCTGGCTAGAAAATCATCATATCAAGGCAGATTGTGGGCGTGATTCCTTCATGACATATATTTGCTCACGCCCTGTATCCTAATACTGTATGGTCTCCGGCACCTGCACTGGGGAAGTACTGTCTATATACTAGGTCTGGTTGCTAATCAAGCCATTGCTTCTGGGCGACAACACTCATAGCGTTCTGACGTTGGATACTAACAGCCTGTGTGAGAGCATGTTTCTCATTTGGGAATTTCAAAGAGGCAAAGAGGCAATTCAAGCCGAGTACAGCGGTACCACGAATCCACAACGATAGACAGTGGTAGAAAGAGGTTGGCTTATATCGCTACACAATGTGACACAGTGAGACGACCGTGTGGTTTCGCAAAACGCAGGACATTTTCTTCATGATACCAATCTAGTTCTATTTTCTAACTATTATTGCACGGTGATACACGTGTCCCATTCCAAAAATGATGAAAAGAGCATTCTCCGAATTGGACGATCCAGATCCAAAGAAATACATGCCACTGCATTGCTTCTACCAAGTCACACTACGTGGCACAAACCCTGGTTTCCGATGAAGGCGAGTAGAAATCTCGTTCAGGAAAGATAAGACATCGATGAGCTTGATTGATACAGTGGGCTGGACCAATAGCAACTACAGTGTGGAAGGCCACTCGGCCACAAGGATGGCTACGTCCTTATAGCCTAGTACTAATCGCATCCTGTTCACCAGCCAACGCAGTAGAGTGAGTAAAAAGGGGTGCCGATGGCGGAAACTTACACCAACACGCATGAAGTCTTTCTTGGACGTTCTGTTGTTTAAAAAAATTGTCAAGGCGGTGGATTGGATCAAACTGTAGCTATCTTGCGGTCTTCGGCATATGAATGCTTAAGTTCACTGTTAATTGTATTATGATGACTGTTCGACTTGACGTTTGAGAGGAGAAAGGTAGGAACAGCACCATTGAAACACTAGCATGCTGGCTGAAGCAGTTGGCGGGTAAATAGATGAGTTTCCCCTTTATTATCAAAATAGGACACATGCACCACCTTGACGGTCCTATATTCTATTCATCAGAATGAAGCCGCCGATACTTAGCCATTGAAGAGAAAATAGCAAAAAAAAAGGAGATCGTCCAAGTTTCCCACGCACCAAGCGAACTTCCGTGCCCCAAATAGGTCAATAGAAAGCGCATACTACCGCGATAACTCCCAAGCCCCTCCAACAAAAAAGATGAACTCCTCGTCAGTGTCTTAAAGAGCAAGATGTAGCTAGATTACAGAGAGAAATAAATAAAGCAATGAAAAACTGACCAGCTTGTGCCCCCAACTGTAACCCAGGCCGTAACACCAGATCCTTAGGATCCCAAGCTGTCATACGTGGAAAAGTCCGTAAGCATTACTGGGCGTTCGTCTAGCCGTCATATCACATAAGTACAAATTCGGTCTCAAATTAAAGGTAGATAGTTGATAAGAAGCAACCAAGTAAAAGCATGGCGTTGTAACTGGTAATAAAATCTATGGGCTCGATGTGCTCGGAGTTGGTTCTGGAGGTATTTCTGATGCAGACGAGCGTGCTTCCTTGCCTAGGGTACCTTTCTGTTCGGATACAGGCGATGGCGACAAAAGGGCAATTTGCCCAAGCTCGTTCGCTTTCGAACAATGTCGCGGCTCTTGTGGTTCAGCATCAGTTTGTTCTAGCGCATTCTCGTGATCAGGAGATTTAGTGTCGAGCAAATCACTGGACGTGGCATCGCCAATCATAGCAGCTAGGCTTCGAAACCCATGTATCGGACCGAGATTTGCGTTGGGTCCATTCGGAGGAGTGCTAGATCCTAGCGATTCTCCGAATACAGACTCAACGAGAGAGGATCTCGAGGAAGAGGCACTTGAGACATGGCGAAGTTGCGTTTGTTTACACGAATTCTCTGCCAAAACACCAAGACGTTCACTGTCTGACACTTTCGGACTTAATTTCGGGTCTTTTTCCAAACAACTGCTTGCCATTATAACACTAGCATCGGGTTCGGAGCGATCGACACCTTTGCCTTTACAGGTGGAGGTGTCGGGCTCCTGGTTTGCCGTATCCGCTACTCCAGACTGAATGTTGTTGGAGGACGTATTCATAGCAACAGAACTAGCATTAGCACTATAAAGAACGCTTTTTCTGGCTTGCTTCCCGGCTTTCTTGGCTTCTTTATCTCGTTTCTTCGCCTCCTTTTTGGCATCTTTTTCTTCCTTTTTGCGACGTTCCTCTTCAGCTGCTAGACTCAACCTTATGGCCTCCATCATCATCATTTCTTCCAATTCATCAATTCTGCTGCGACGAGAGCTGGCACGAGGAGGTGCTAGGTTCGTCGAACTATCGCCCGGCGACCCATGTTCTCGCTCGGACAAGGCTCGACGTTCAGCCAGATATGCCAAGGCATTTAAATGTGGGGAGCCGGTTCTGCTATTAGGGCTGTCTTGACCAGTTGCTCGTCGTAACATGCTGCGTCTCCTCGGCTCAAGTGGCCCCCCCGGTGTATTCATCAAATAGGCAGCCGTATGAAGGGCTGTAGCGGCTGCAGATCTTCTGGCAGCTTGGGCTCTTGCAGCAGCGAGTTTTGTTGCCCAGTCTGGACGAACTTTGTCAGTCGTGATAACACCAGGAGAATCTGCAGATATCGACGTAGCACGACGTCTAGAGGTGGGAGGTTGGCCCCCTGAAGTTAAGGAAGACACAGAGGATGTGGGTGAGGAGTCTGCAAGCGGGTGCATAGTGGAGTTTGGGGCGTACGCCAGTCCCCGGCGAAAAGGAGGTGGTAAGTACGTAACGCCAAATTCAGGCTGAACACAAAAGGGACAAGCAGCAGCCTCCGAAACGAGTTGTGTATCAGACACGTCGGGTCCATTGTTTTCAGAATTATTAGACTCAGGATGTTCTGGAGGATGAGGATCAGGGCGTTTTATTTGTACAAAGCACTCAGAACAGATAGGCTGATCACAACATCTAGTTTTATTTAGGTATGGAGGGTAGTAAAGGAAACAAATTGGACATTCCGAGGCATCTTTGTACAAGTATGCTTCAATTGGTTGCCCATTGATGAAGGGGTCTTTAGGTAGTTGAGTTTCTCGAGATGCTGGGTCGGCAATGTTTGTTTTGGACGATGTTGTGAGGGATGCGAGGGTTTTGGCACGACTTCTGAAGAAAGAACCCGTGGGGCTTAAAGCACCGGGTGATCGTGGAGGCGATAAAGTGCGATTCACAGATGAAGTATCCGAATTATAGGACTGAGACCTAGATGAGATTGGAACCATGAGGGTATTTAAATTTTTCTCGGATGGCATTCGATCCTCAGATGATTTAGATGGTATCTTGTATTCTAATTCAGGGGGTACTTCATCCGGCGCCGGAATAGGCATTCCTCTGGCTGCCGCCATTAGCTGGTGTTCAGTCCAAGAATCTGAAAAATCGTTTAAGCCTCTCCAAAATGGAGCTAGGCGACGTTCAATCTAAAGATAAATTAGTTGACGGTTATGGAGCGACAAGTAGTAGGAAAGATACCATTAATTGCCTCACTACTGCCTTGTTGAAGTCCTCTGAGCCGACGTAGACTCCCTGTGTCACTAAATACCCACCATCAACGTGTTCTTCCTTCATACTTCGCTCCCGTTCTTTGACCCTGGCCGCATTTTCTTTCTCTCGTTTTCTAGCCTCTCGTTCTTGCCTAGTTTCGCGGCGGTGTTCCTGTAATTGCTGGTCTCTATCAGGGCCAAGTAACGCAAATTCGGGTCGGCCGGCGCGAAGGGTTCTAGAGGAGGCAGCGGCATGAGGACTTTCTGATATTCTGTAGTGCTCGTAGCTTGCTGTTGAAATGGAGTCGCCGCGGGAGTGTCGAATGGCATGGCCATTGTATGACCGACTCTCTTTGGTAGGATTGTTACCCATGATGCAAGTTAGGGGGTAAGCAGTATTGATGATAGTAGGGAAGCCGAAAAGTAGGTTTAGCGTGTATTGTTCTCTTGTTGACTGTCCTAATATGGCGGAGTTTGATGTAGTATTTGTGGCTAGGCAGGATATTATCCGTTTGTTGGATGCCGAAATGGAGGGTCAACTTGTATGGACAATGCAGCAACGCTTGAACATGCGCCAAGGACAAACCTCCATACGCGCGGAAAACTGAACACAGATTACCGTTTTTGAGTAGTAATGGTAAACTGGCAAGGTGATTTCAAAAGGAAAGCTGTCGCTGACCCAAATGCAGGCTGAATTCGCGTTGGGCATAGGCCACGGGGTTCGCGTGCGTCAACAGGTCCAGAAGCACAGAGCAGGGTAGAAAGCACTTCTTTAGGAGGCTATAATCCCGCATTAAAGGGTTTTGGCATGGGGACTGTGTGAGAGGTTACTAATCTGTCAGGATTGACATTGATGACAATGTCGGCATTAAGGCCTCGAGCAGCCGAGGGTTCGAGGGGCGGGCCGTGTGCTTCGATTTTAGTTTTAGGCGTAAAAGCCGAAGGTGAGTAGAGCTGCTGGATATTAGGTAGCGATCCCTGAAGAATCCTTGTCTGTCAACCCCTTCACAACAGCGACTTCACGACAGGCCGGCGTTGGAAGTTCGTCGTCGATTTGATGTCCTCATTTCGTCTCTTCTGGTGGCGCGGGGTTATATAAGCAGCTGAGATAAGCACTGAGGGTCCGTCGGGCGGCGATTGGCTGGGGGCCGGAGAAGGTTCAGGCGGTGAGGAATTGTGGTGAAAGCACAAGAGTCGCTTGGACTGCTGGGCCTCTGGCGAGCCTGACTAGAGTCACTCCCAATGTCACACCTAAAAACGAAAAGGCTTCATATCTCACCATTGGACTCACCTCTCCTCAATGCCATCCTCCACCCTTCAACCCGCGATCTTGTGACAGATATCTCCCTCCATACGATCCAGACTTTCCCTGAAAATAACTATGGCTTCATAACACTCCCAGCGGCGGAAGCAGATAAGCTCATGAAGAAGCTCAATGGTTCCATCTTAAAGGGAAGGAAGCTTCAAATTCAAGAAGCAAAGCCTAAAACAAAACGAGAACTAGAAGAGAACGTGGCTTCCGATGTTCCATCCCTTCACAATCAGACCATGGCAACAAAGCGGAAAGCTGGAAATGATAGTATTGAAGGATATGCCTTGTCATCCAAACGACGCGTGATGCGAGGCTGGACGGATGCATCTGAGAAGGAGAAACGGTCCCGGAAAGCCGACGCAACGGATGAAAAGCGCAAGAAAAACAAGTCCTCTAAATATACGAATAAGCCTGAATGTTTATTTCGAACTGCTTTGCCTTCGAACAAGGCTAGTCTTGCAAAACCAAACAAGCAACCCAAAAAAGGCTCCCCTGGAAGAATCAGTGCTCTAGTCCATGAATTCGAGAAATCAACAGCCTACCCAACTTTTCTTAGGGTGGATCAAGGCGTTTCGGCAACACATTTGACTAGTGAGTATGTCGAAGGAAAGGGGTGGGTTGATAGAAACGGTAATTTGAGAGAATCTCTTCCGATGAATACCACGATCACGAATCATCGTCCAGTGGCGCTACATGAAGAGGGGATTACTGAGTCTATGAAGGGTGCAGATAGGAAGCAACGCATGACGGCAAAAGATATGGAAGCTCCATCAAGCTTGAGAATACTAAATGAAGAGGGCCTTTTAGACGCAACCCAAAGTTCGGTTTCTGGGAAGGGTGAAAACCTTCCTCGTGACACTTTTACGGAGAGTGACTCTGATAGCTGTATTTCAGACACATCCAATGGAACGAGCACTAGTCAGAGACTGAATGCTGGAACTAACGCCAATCCCCCTACGGATGAAGAGTCTACTGAGGATACCTCAAGCGAAGGAGGGTCTACGAGTGACGATTCTGGTTCTGGTAAAAGCAGCTCTGAGTCAGAAGCGAAGCAAAACAGTACGGATGAAGCTTCTCCAAACAAGTCTCTCATAACCAGGGACACCCCAGAACCCACACCCATCAAAGAGGTGCATCCTTTAGAAGCCCTATTCAAGAAGTCGGCATCAGAGACTACAGATATGGCTAAAAGACCACATTTGGAAGTCAAAACTGCCTTTACCTTTTTTGGTAATGCCGAGGCTGATAGCGATGTTGATGTGGGCGATGAAAATGGCATTTTTCAAGCCATCAATCGGAATACCGGGGCTGAGCCGCAAACCCCATTTACCAAACGAGATTTGCAATTTCGCGGCTTACGTAGCGGTGCACCCACGCCAGATACTGCAGCCGTAAGTAAAATAAAATTCTGGGATGAGGATGAGGAGGAAGAAAAAGATGATAGCGATGAGAATGACGTTAGCAGCCTCGAAGCAACATCTATGGAGGAGGCAGATGACGGGAAGAACCAAAGGGTCAGCACCACCAAAGTTTCTAAGGAAAAGGAAACCAGTGCTGCAGAAGAAAGCGAATTTGCAAAATGGTTCTGGGAAAACAGAGGAGATAACAATAGAGCTTGGAAAAGAAGAAGAAGAGAGGCTGCTAAAGAGAAAAGACAACGGGAGAATAGGCAACGAGGTAGAAGATAAGATATAAAATTAGTTATTCTAGTCAGCGTGGTAGATTTTGACCTGTACATACAAAATCTTTTCTGCCAAAATACCCAATGGGCTTCTGTGGCACGATTAAACGTTGCTGATGCAGTTTAGTTACCTTAATTAGGTATGGAGTAGCTAGTTAAGCGTGACATGTGCCAAGTCCCCGCCGTCAAGCGAATATCAAATGCGACGGTGCCAGACAGCATCAATACTGGGTGTTTTTTTTTGGGCATCTCTATCACCATTGGTTGATCATGATAATACAAAAGTATACAGCTCCTCTGACACTCCTAGCGTTCTCATTTTTGTTCTCATTTGCTTTAGCTGACAGTACGTCTAACCCCCCACGACTCCGTGGTCATATAACTCACAAGACTGCTCGACAGCCCCCATCTCCTTTTGCAAATGTACATGCTTGTCTAATAGCACCATTATTCCACTGGGGCCGCCCAAGCCGAGTTCAAAGCCGGCGTCTAGATTGTTCTTAGCCCACCGTGACAGCGCCGCAGCTTACCTTAGGCTTCCTAATTCTCAAACACCTCGCAAAAGATCTGAAAGCAGCAGTAACAAGAACGCTAGTAATGGGAGAGACGATAGGAAGTTTCGTCCGGCCAATTGCAATGATTGCAATCGAAAATTCTGCCTGGAATATGAACTCCCGATGTGTAAGGGCGTGAAAGAAGAGGATATCGTAACCACTTGTTTCCGTGGGTTTCCTTACTCCTTTATTCTTATTGCGGTGTAGTATACAGTCAATGGCAGCTAATACCTAGGTATTTAGAGCGGGAGTCTAATAAAGATAAAGCAGTAGTGCTTATCTTTATCGTTGCGACGGCGTCTCTACTGCTGTGGGCAGCAGTGAAGCCATGGGCAGAACGGTGGATTCAGGTATGACATTGAGTTTATTACATTGATATAATCTCTTCTCGCCTTTTTGAATGTCGTGCTAATTTTTATACCTCCACGTCTTTTCTGACTGACTTCTTTCTCTTTCAAAGGCTGCTCGAGAAAGAAGACTATATATGCCCATCGTTTCGGGTGAAGATAATAACTAGGTTAAATCTTATTTTGTCGCACACCCAGTTTTTATATACCCTATTCAACAAATTTTTGGTGTTTAAAGGAACGGATGTATGGCAGGGGCCTACTCGTGTAAATATGAACGTGTATATGGAAGAATCTGACTTTTTGAACCTTCGAGGAGAACATAGGAATATATACGAAGTATATCTACGGTCTTTGCTCTACAAATTTATGTACCGATAGAATACAATTGGACCTCGCTAAGATCTTCTTTGGGAACGACTATGTCAATCGGTAGAGCATGTGGCTTTTATCTGGGACCCAGTCTTCATAACGTAGAAATAGCCAGAATTTTGAGAGTAGGTGTTCGGCTTGTTATTTTATTCACATCATTTGCTGGAGACATGCATGACTGTTTAATAATCAAAATATTTATTCTTTTATGCGTAGCCCAGTTGATTCACTTGAATTCTTGGTAGAAGGGCAGGATTGTTTTGCGTAACAACCGAAAGTCTGGGTACCTGCTTCATATATATTCATATAATCTGTATGGAGTATGTATGTATGTACAGCAATAACCTAATTGTATTCAAAATGCAACTTGCGACTTGTTTCTTTTTAAAGAAGCCCTGAACGCCAAACATACTAAACTCCTCACCACCTGTCAAATCAGCATTCCGTAATATCATTGATGGAGTTTTAGGTTCGTACTTAGCAAAAGAAATATATTCCAGGAACGAAATCATCAGCAGCAACTTCCGTGATCCACATTGACATACACGACTTCTTGAGTGGCGGGTTCATTATGCCGATAAAAACATGGTGCACCCGCAGTAATAGATATCAAAGAGTGTTTCCTCGGATGCATACACCAAAGTTGAATTGCTCCAGCAATAGCAACTACACCACTTGCCCACCAGGCAATTCCCGTAAATTCGATGCGAGAGCCGAGTGTATATAGGAATCCGGCAATGGGAGGGGCAATGGTACGGCATGCGGCACCGGCAGATGCTGTCAGTCCGTTTATTTTACCGAGTACTGAGTTCGTGGGGCTTGCTTGTTTGATGAGGATAAGTAGGACTGGGTAAGCAAGGATGGAGAAAAGATTCCTGATCGTTAGGCAGGTATAAATTCCGCCATATAACATGTTCTGTGGGAGAAAGGCGAGAAATGGCACAATGAAGTAGGCGACCGGGTGGAGAACAGTTACCAAGACGAAAACGTTCCAAACACCGAGCCATTCTGCAAAAATAGGAAATATGATGGCTTGAATCACCAAAGCGATAATCCCATTTACAGACATAATCAGACCAACAGACTGTGTCGATATTCCTAACCCACCAGGAATATAAAATAATGTAGACATTGACCCTTTGGCCAAATCACCTTTATCGTCCTGCAAGAATATTGGTAGCAAATGGTCGTACGTCATAGAGTGGTAAGTAAAAATTCCCAAGGCGATGACAAGCATTATTACACGTTTTGTGAAGACTTGTTCGGAATCAGATAGACGTAACAGCTTTCCATCTGGCCTCACATGCCACTCTTCATCTTCCTGCATATCGACATCGGCGAAGGTGCCGTAAGATTTAGCTCTTAGATCCGCACTCGCACAAGCCAATGATCCAGTGGTGGCGACGGCAGCCAAAGGAGCCGCAGGTTCAGGATGTTCATTATAGACATCTACTTGAAAACACCTAGGCTGGATATCCGGATGAGTCTCGTGCAACAAGACGTACCCAGCAACGATACTGATCAGAAGTAGGACTGAGCAGATAATGTTAGGTAGAAGGTACGGGAAAGTTCCAAATAAACCAGATTTAGGGAAAACAGAGGGGAATGTCTCAGCAGGTTTGGCGAAGGTGCCACCGATAGCTATAATTTACTCTTAGCAGGTTATCGGACAGTAATTAATATAGACACCTACCAGGACCGATGATAGTTCCTATAGACCAAACGAAGGGCATTATAGCGTACGCTCGAGCTAGAAGTTCATCAGCAGATGATAAAAGTATTATTTTGGGCTGGGGTAAAACTAACGTTCATGCTCTGGGTTCGTAACCAACTCGCCAACCATGGTTTGGATAACGCCTATATTTCCATTCAAAATGCCACCAACTATCCTGCCGAATAACGCAACCCAAAAATTCGAGGCGAACCCAACGATGAGTAGCGAAGCCATGGTTCCAAAGCAACCAAATAGCAGAACTGGTTTACGACCGACCTTGTCTGAGAAACCACCCCAGAACATTCCAGTCAGACTCTCTGCCAGGGAGAAAGCGGAAATGAGAAATCCGGCGTAGAAAGAGGCATTGCTCTTGTCACCTATTTTGAAATCCCTGACCATAGCCCATGAATATGGGAATATGGAGGTTAGGGCGATAGGCTCGGCTAGGCGACATATTGCTGCGGGTAGTTGAGTGTTAGTAGGAAGCACATATTTCATATTTCCAGCAAGTACTCACCAAGTATAAATAATTGCAAAGTTGGAAAACCGTCGTTAACATTAGTAGGCGGTGAAGTGGGAGGGTTTCTTTGACGTGTTAATCTCATGTTCTTTAGAAAATTTTATGATTCTTACGGCAATCCTCCAACAATTGCAGTAAACAGCGTCGGTTCTAGTGAGAAGGCCGATATGCTGCTGCTCCTGCAACCAAAGCACAGACTTGCTGCTTGTCAGGCAGGTTTCAACCCAACCGTTGACGTTTGCTAATGTTGAAAGACTTCTTCTTCTTCTACTTCTTGTTCTTTTTCTTCTTCTTCTTCTTCTTCTTCTTCTTCTTCTTCTTCTTCTTGTTCTTGCTCGTCTCGGATTATATTATTTTGTAGCCTCGAGAGTCTGCGAAATGTGTGATGATAAGAGGAGAAAAAGTGAGGGGAAAATGTGCTGATGGTCTTTTTGCGACGCGTGACGTTGAAACCGGGAACTGAGAAAAGATAGAGCGTGGGGGTAGATAAGGACACGCAGAACCGCGGGTGGCGGAAGGACGTGTGAGTGGCTAGACTGAGTCCGGAGGGCACTAGTACAGTCCACGCAGAGCTTATCCCGCCCTTGGTTGAGTACTGAGACAGGGATTCGGCTGAAAAGGAGTGAATGTGCGCACCACATGGTGGAGCCAGGACTGTTGATCACAAACTCGGTTGCAATAATAATAAAATATGCGATGGAAGCCTGCACTTGTCATGCGGCTTTGTCCTGAAGACGATAGGTTCCTTGTGGCCTGCTGCGGATCTTGGTGAATGGTTCCATAAAACTTTGAACAATTGGTACTCGTGCCATCAGCTCTTTATAAGTATCTTGCCACTATGGGACAATCAGTTATTGTAATCCATCAGGGCCAGGGCCATCACGGTCAAGTCTTCCAAAGATGCAACTTCAGAGACGCTGTCTTTCGGACATCGACTTGGCTCGACGTCTGGCTCTGAAACACCGGCTGCAGTCGCCGATGAACGTGACCTATGTTATGTAATCATATGCCAATGATGGGCCAGCCCTAAGCCCTAGGTGTATCCGTATGTGGATTAGTTTTGTTTACTGGTCCGTTGCTATGAGCAGCCCGGCTCGCCCAAAACATACATCGCGCCCAACGGCCTCATCATAGCCAGCAACTGAGAATTTTGCATTTGGCCCACGACAGACTGCTTAGCTACAAGTTACAAAACTTCAGGTAATATATATGACAGCTGTCCCTTTAATATTGACTTCTATGCGAGATGAAGTGATTTTAACAATTGACAGAATTTTTTCGAGGCAATGCTCTTTTGAAATTCCAGCAGATTATTTTTCCCTCCAAAGAATAGCCTCGTTTTTTTGATAGTCAAATCTATGGCGAGTCCTTCATCTATTCTTTCCCCGCTTTCCTCTGCAAAGCAAAATGCGCGATCTACTCTTGTCGACGGAGTCCATACGGATACAAAGGCGATAACCCGCAGTCCTCGTGCAAGTTTGGGAAATGGTTTTACAATTTACGATGAAAACGCATCACCCACAGTTGACATTTGCCAAGAATCTCCGTGTATCACTGACTACGTGGGAGAAGACACCATGCGCACCGAGAACCCTCCAAGCTCTCCTTTTCAGGAAACTGTGTCAAGTGAACCCACTAGCCTCCAAAACTTACCTCTCTTGCAAAATGAAGCGGACTCTCTCGGAAATGATAATTATTATCGCCAAGATGATGTTGATATGGAGCGAGAGCCTAACATGGTGGAGGAACCAGATCTTGCGATAGATGCGACGCCGGTCGCGAATACTGACATTATTGTCGACAAACAAGTAAATTGTGATATTTTCGAAGCTGATAACAGTGTCATTCATCACCAATACACGACACGAAAGGTATCTACCATGACCGTTAGCAATGAAAATATGAGCATAGTTTTCCAACATGACGAGAATGAAGCTATTGTTGATGGCGTGGGGGGACATGCCCAGCTAAACTATGATATTGGGGATGATACATGTTTAAGCACTTTTTCAGCTGTTCCAAATGCTGACATGACCCTCTTCGCTAAGTTGAGAGCCGATTCGCCCTTAAAAAGACTCAGGGAAAACGCAACCAGCCCACGCAAGGCACCAACCCCCTCCAGGTTGAGGGACTCTATTCAAGAATCTCCGGGAACTAATAAACGTGACTATAGACGACATGGCTGGGCCGATCACAGCGAACATGGCTCTCCAACGCCCGGGAGAAAATATCCTCGACTTGAGGAAACTGCAAACCTGCTTGACTTTACGGACCAAATGACTTCTGTTTCAAATCAGTGTCCTAGTGACCCTGTATACGGTTCTCCACGTCGCCTGCCGCGTGGCTCGCCTCTAAAAGCTGCAGAACGGCTACGATCGCCAACCAAATTATCCTTGCTAGACTTTGACATACCTCCAGCTCCAACTCCACGCTCAATTCCGAGTATCACCCCGAAAGAGTTGGAGTCATTAAAGTCCTCATTTTTATCCCAGATATCTTCTCTCAAGGCTACATTGAGTGGGAAGGATGCTGAGGTTGCAAGCTTAAAAGAAGCTGTAACAGACGCAGAAAGTCGAGTTGGAGAGGCCTTAGAAGAGGTGAGAAATGAATCGGCAAGAAGAGAAGCGATGGAGTCTGAGCAGCGAGAATGGGAGCGACGTGGTAAAGAAATGGAAACTGTTCTGAGGGGCGTGAAGGCTGAAATCGTCGACGGGGAACGTGAGAGGAAGAGACTCCAAGACAAGATTGAAGAAGTTGAAAAATCGAAAGAGCACCTAGAAGGGAGGATAGTAGAGCTACAAAGCCAGCTTTCAACTTCTAGGCCAACCGATTCACAGCAGGGTGCGATTTTATCTTCCAACCCAGATCTGAAAACACCAGATGATGTGGCCAGGGAGGTTCAAGATGCAGTTGAGAAAGTTGCCCGCGAACTCCACACTTTGTACAAGGGGAAACATGAAACAAAAGTGGCTGCCCTGAAGAAAAGCTATGAAGCCCGATGGGAGAAGCGTGTAAGAGAAGCAGAGAAACGGATTAGAGATACTACGGAAGAGAACGCACGTCTCAAACATGAAAGGGATACTGCCATCATTGACGCAAATACCAATCCCTCTGTTGGCGATACCACAATGCTACGCGATAACGAGCAACTAGAGGCCGAGAAACGTGTCTTGGAGGCTAGGATTAAGGGTTTAGAGCAAGAGATGCTTTCTATCAAGCACGATAATGACTCTCTCAGCGAACAGCTGAAGAACGAACGGGCAGAAAAAGGTGATCTTGTTGCTGTCGTCGATGAATGGCTTGCAATGCAGCAACAGCAACAGCAGCAACAGCATGAAGAGGATACACCACCACCGCCCCCACCGCATGCGGAGCGCGAACTTTCTATTTCTCGGATGACGTCAGAACATGAAAATGAGACAGCACAAACCCCTAGACCTAAATCAGAAGTCTATGAGAAGGCCGTCTACGTCCCTATAAACAACGAGAATGCCCCTCCCGCTGGCGGCATTGCGCGTTTTAATAATGGTTTAAGCGGGGCCCGGCCTCGTCCTACTGGTCCAACGCCAAAAAGCTCACGGTTCGGTATGCCCAGCGGCCATGTAAGAGGAAATAGCAGGGATGAGAAAGGCGTAAGCGGTATTCCAAGCAAGACACCCCTTGCGCCACGAAGTGGAATTATGAGCTCAATTGAAAAAATGGGGAGAGGAGGGTGATTTTTTTTTCAAGTTGGACTAGTACTTGTGTGAGGGAGTCTGCAGGTGTTTTGAGTCATGAGAATCTGCATTTGTCTTTTCTATATTTGCTCGTAGGGTATCTTTTGGGATCGATGGGTTATTTCTGGGTGATATGTATGTACCACTGATGTGCGTAAATTGCATGATGTCCCGAGAACATGAAATGACTATGAATAATGACCGATGCATTTAATCCTACCACTAACCAGTTTCAAGCTCTTCACAATATACATGAATGAAGGTATATACAGATATACCTGCTTAAGGCATGAGGGCGATGGATAGAAATTCCTAGACTTCCGGATTCTTTGCCCCCATCTTCTGGATCTCATTGTTGACCTCATCGGCAATGTCGTACGCCCACAATTGCGTCAGCCATGCAGGCGTTGGTAGCTTACCTACGATACAACATTATTAGATATCACCCAGAATATAGAACCGCCACTTACCCATGATGAACAAGGCAAGGTACATTATAAACTCGGCCACTTTGCTAATATTCTTTTTGTTGTTATCGAAACCTTTTGCCCTTTCCTGAATAGCCCGAACACGTGGCTGGCGGATCTCCATGTGTTTTGCCATCGTCTGAGCAATTGCTTCTTTCTCAACTGTAGCAATATCGCACAAGGATATATTTTTTGAAGTGTTATATATCTGTTTTAGTAGGTGAGCAAAAAGCATCGAAAAGCACTCGACGTCCTCCAAAGCCTGACATGTTCCCTGTCCTGAAGTGGGTGTGAGTGTGTGCGCGGCGTCCCCAATGAGTATGACACCGTCTCGGGACCAGGTGGGCAGTTCTGGAGTTGAGTTTTGGGGGAAAATTGTTTGAATTTGGGCCATACTGAGAATCTTCTTGATGGCTGGGTCTTTCCAGGAGTCAAGTCGGGTATGTAAGTCTCGCAATATGGCTTCTTTGTCTACAGATTTGGGGTCTGGGCAACTGTCCATTTGGTAAGTTGACCACCACATTATTGTGTTATCAGACGCCGTGTCACCGGCTTGCATCGTGCTGGGGCGTTCTGGCGAGACCTCCGGTGACTGTACAAAGGAATACCCACAAAAGCCGTTCCCCCCAAATATGAAATTCATGGTACTTGGCTCGATAAAAGTTTTAAATTCATCGGATTGCATTACTCCTCCAACCCCAACAAGTCCGCTAAGCAAGATCATTGGTTCAATTAGGAACCTACAGAGTCTCGAGGGAGGTCTGATTACTTGCCTAAAAATAGGAGGATATAGGTCTTCCGAAGCGTCGGGAAACAAAGCTCTTCTTGTCGGGCTCCTCAAACCATCAGCGCCAATAATCAAGTCTGCTTCAACATCCGAAGTACCATCAGCAAACTTAACAACACTTCTTCCATTCGCATTGGCAATGACTTGAGACACTCTCTTTGTCACTATAACGTCATCGGGAACGTAGCTGCGTAGGCAATTCCACAGAGCGTGGCGGCTCAATGAGATGGACTGGATACCGCTGAATTCGCAAGGCATTCGGGCCAGCATCCAGCCGTATGCACTGATAAACCTTTGTTCTTTGAAAAGATGTCCTGCACGTTGTACATCTCGAGCGAGGTCCTCGTTAAGGCGCTGCAAAGATCTTACTCCATTTGGGTGAAGTCCAATACCTCCACCAACCACGAGCGTCGCGGAATGGGCCTCGCCTGGGGTAATTTGAGTAGGACGGTTCCGCGGAGTGTCGTAGGCTTCAAAAATAGTATACTGATGCTCATCCGCAGGTGCTGGAGGCTGTGGGAGGCGCTTCTTCAAGGCGAGATATATTGCGCATCCACTGATGCCTCCACCAATAATGGCAATCTTCATAATTGTTTGAACTGCTAATCGACTTGTATATAAATTCCTGTGTCAATTAGATGGTGCCGATGGTCATAGGCACCCAGGTCGTATTTAATTATTTTGCAGAACCGAAATTTGGCTGCCTGTTAAAAGTTTCTGGTACTCCTGCAGTGGTAGCAATCGACAGTATTTCCATTTCGACGGGGTACTCCCTGCCAGGTACCAATCATAAGGCTCAGAATGAGCAGGTCAAAGTATGTAGGTCCTGTAAGCAACATGGAGGACTAATGTAGCGACTTGTAGTTAACTGAGCTGATGTGTGATATGCTGGTGGCTAGTAAGACAGAGTAAAGTTCGCCCAATCAGCAATGAAATGAACTAACTACTCCGTATTAGCAGGCAGAACAGTTCTTTTACGCTGGTCAAAGTTCCACGAATGGAGACCTTGCAGGGGCACGCAGCCATAATAACCCATATTCGATTCATCCTTTTGATTCAGCAAATATAGGAAGCCATGCAGCACTTGTTAGTATGGAACTAGTTGTCTGTTGGGTGATGTGTCATTTGGGCAGACAGGGCGGTAGCATGGAATTGAGACTTCTGTGTCCTTCTCGTGTATTTCCTTTAACTGCACAGCTCTTCTTGACTACTAGAGCTAAAGCTCCGAATACATAAGTGTGAGGATCCAAGCTACGCCCAAAGTCCGTTACATACGTAAATAGACTCGCTAGGGCTTTGATTTCAGGGCTTTGCCATCACATGAGTATAGTTGATCCTGAACCTAACCTTAATAGACTTTCAATAATTAATAGGTATTCATGGCAAGGTGTTTTGTCCCGTCAAACAGATTCGATTTGCCTTGACTGGAAGGTGTTTCTCTCTAGACAATAAAGCAAGCCTCCTATGACAAGATTCTAGCCGCGGGATATATCCCGGCATACTGTGCGGAAGGACATACAGGCTTCCCACTGCTGCGGTATTTTGCAATTTTGGTTGGACTCTGTTGCAGCATTTCCTTGTGCACCTTCTCAACATGACATATGCCGTATGATTGGTGGATGCGAACACTGGAGATACCATGGATCTGAATATGAAAATGAATCGGAAACGCCGGTGGGACGTCGGACATTGGGTCACTTATCTCTATTGAAAGCGCCCGGCTCCATGATTCAACAAGAAGCCTAGGAGAACGCCGGGCAAGCCTTTCGATTTCTCAATGACGAGCCACATTGCTGGCTTAGTCTGATCAGGCTGCCTTGTGGACGGGCTTCGTCTTCGCCGCACTGATGAAACCGAGGTGTCTGCGTGAAGAACAGAACTCTGGACCGAAGTCTGTCAATCGTTGACGTGTAAGGCATCTAGCCCACCACGGTGGTGCTGGCGTCTTTTTTCTCTCACCACGCGTGCCCATCCCGCGGCATTCCGTTGCGGCAAGAATGCACGTTTTGCTGTCACGGACGTCGAAACTTGCCTATTTGGGTTAGGCTTTAGGGCTAACCTTGCCTATTGATACCCCAATGCGGAAGGATGTCAATAAGCAGCGTTTCGCCTTCTGGCGGCGGATTTGATATTGCCTCGCTGCTGCGTCACCCGCATCGCCGCCCATTGTCCGCACAATGAACCTGTTCCCAGCGCCTGGCCCTGCGCTACCCGCGCGAGCGCCGCTGGCCACCGGCAGTCTTAGCCCGTCCACCCCATGTGTTCCTTGGAGATACCCCCGTTCTCAACGCATTTACCAATGCTTGACGAAACTTAGCTCCAGCCATGTCTCCCTTAGCTGAGGCATTTCCCAGACAACAGGCTGTCGTGGGCGCTGAAGGTTTAGTGTAAAATATCTGGAATCGCAAGTCGACGTCCGTTCTCAAAAAATTTCGGCCGTCTTCCAGCCACGTCTCGTGTTTAGATTTGATTCTATCAAATTTCTTTATCCTAAGAGGAAAATGCCTCGGTGACCAGTGAACCTTGTGTTGCCTGACGAATGTATTCTTCAATCGGCCCTTTTTCTATAAATTGAACCTGCTCCTTGCGGCTCAATCGGTTCTATTTCAAACTGGAGATTACAATCTTGTCAGAACACGATATCAATTTCCTAGGACTCTTATTTCGCTCAGCTATCTACACAGCAGCAAACATGAAGCTCTTGACCTACCTCTTTGCCATTGCTGCTGCCTCCATGGCCGTTGTTGCTGTTCCAACTCCTCAGGACGGGGCTGCTGCCCCAATTGAGAAGCGGGAGCCTGAGCCAGCACCTGGTATGATATGCTTCTTACCTTTTTTCAAGAGGTTCCGCAGCTAATAGCAGCAAATAGTCGATAAGAGATGGTGCAGCCGGGTTGGCCAGCCTTGCTAAATTCCTCGGGAACCCTCCACACGTCATGCCCGATCTACTTTAGCCAACCTTACCACGGCGTGTGCGAGAAATGCAGCATGACACAGCCATTGCTGCTACTTACTTCTCGAAGACTCGTGGACCTACTCCCAGCGGCATTGTTTTCTAGTCTATTTACGCACAATACAGCTCCACCAATTCGTCTAATCCAAACCAGATCACCGAACACTTGGATTAGATACCACCATATATCAGCAAGATAAACATCACTTCATGGTAACCTGATCAGGACCTATCTATCCCTGGGTTGCCTACATATCGACGATATCGGCGGACAACATACGAATGGGGTTTCAACGCGGGTTAACGTTTTGTTTCTTGCACATTTTTTATTATATTCAGCTCATCCATATTCACTCTTTCTATGGGCGAGCTGCTGTGCTTATATTATTTGGGAGGCCATTCTTTTTCGTTATAATGCGGTACGGATATGGGACAAGGCTGTACCATATAGGTATACAACCACTTTCAGTATATTTATATATACAGGTATACTTTATTCCTTCGTTGTATATCATGAAGACCCTATCCCTTGTTTGATAGTTATCTTATTTTGATTTAAAGTCTTTGTAGGTCTCATGGGAATCTAAAGGTCTAAAACCATAATGAAGTTTGGTATACTCTTTTAAAGCATAGGTTTGAGCTAATTGTTATGGTGCAAGCTGGAAGTACAGCTGGGATATAGTGCAGAGTACGGAGTATCGCTAAGCATATTGGAGCTTGATTATGTCTGAAGCCAGCGAAATTCTACATTGCATAAGACATGGCATGCCAATCACTAAAGCAGATTTATTTATGACAGAACTATATGTCGGTACGACGTTACCTGATCAGTTTGGGTAGGAAAAGTCTTGATGGATAGTCATTATTGTTGCTGGCACTATTTATACACTTCCAAGTTAGTAAAACGGTGACTCTAAAATAAAGCAGTATTAGCGGCCTCGGAATGGGTCCGTGATCACTTCGCCAAGGCATCAAGCTCCGGTATGACCGAGCGGGACGGAGTGGGTGGGCTGCCCAGCCCCTAAACAGCCATACTCCCATCGGTACCCTTGCGCCCTGTGACTTATGAACCTGGAATGCTGTTGTTACTGTTCTTGAGCAAAGGAGCACTGTACTCCGTATGATATCATGCCTCGGCAAATAGACTTATTGTAGGCCAAGAATATTAATGAGCAAAAAAAGCCACCATATGATGATGCCAGCCAGTGGAGGTAAGTACGGAGTAGACACAGTCGATAACGACTGCTTGTGGCAGCGGTTGATTGCTTGTGAGCTTCAATCTCCACCTCGCCTTGTTCGAGTCATTCGATAGCAGAGCAAATGGTTGAACCCAACGATTTCCTGTTGTCAAATCAGATCGGGTTTGAGCAAAAGGGGATACTCCAACCGCAGCCCCTGTGAACTTCCATATTATTGCAATCGACGCTTCAAGTTTCAGGTGCCGTATCCAGGGCTCCGGGTTCCAGTTGTGTGATGGTAAGGTGGAGAAACTACTCGCCGCTAGATGGCTTTGAGACACTTTGGCTCCTAGTGGTGGCTAGGGAAGGAACCGCGCTTGGAAGTTCTTTTCCGCTTGGTGAATAATGACTGGACTCGCCACAGTTGGAGGGAGTTTTAATAAAAAAAGGCAGGTGCCTTGGGGTCTTTTTGATCAATTTTTCAGTAGTGTCTGATTGCAAAAAAATTTAAGTCTAATCCTTGAGGTAATGCACGGACTTTTGTTCTGAAATAGTCACACTTCGTGCGACACTCCAGCCTGGATTGATGAGCGAATACGCTTGGTTTGTGGAGGGCAATCCGCCAACTTTGTTATTTAGGGTAAAGAATATTAGGTTGGTTGCTATAGGCTGTGGCTTTGGCCTTTCTTGCTCCTGTCGAATTGCGAAGCCAGTAATACTGTCGCTCTCCCCGAGAGCATTTATTGGCGGATTTCTCAGGGGAGCGGGGTGGGTGGCGAAAGACTCCACAGAAACAACATCTGGAAGAGCAACCAGAAAGCTAATTCTGTTGAGTTCCCCATTGCTGTGCTGAGCACCGATAATTCTGCGTCCAATATTGCCAGACCTAGCGTTCCAGCTATATCTTCTGGATCAATTTATTCGTTCCAACACGCAACCCATCACAGACAACATTTTCGTTTCCTCGGGCTTCCACATATTGGATTTCGATTCCGATTCCCTGGTGTCCATATGGGGCTGGAGAGCTACGTAGTTGAAAGAGCTGCCCCTCCCCCGCCTTTCTGTTAAACAAATCGAAAACTAGCTCCCTCATCCGGCATCGGACGGGAAATGGGGTAGGAATGGGGTAAATCTGATAGTGCGTGATCGAGCCAGGGCGGAATGACAAGTCGCCGGATTCCGCAGCGGCTTGCTGAACTCTGGGGTGGCTGGCTAGATCTTGCAAGCGACCTTTTGCTTCCACCACGAGGCTCGGCTGAAGTTTGTTGCCTCCTGCTAAGCGCACAACCGAAGCGGGCAACCCAAATTCCGCCACGCCGCCGATGTCTCGAATTTGGGCTTCAGGCTCGAAGGTCTGGTTTGCCGCCCCTTTCAGTCTCGAAGATGGGCGTATGAGCGGTGTGTTTTGGCCGCAGCAACGCAGGATGCGGCGGAAGGGCCGAGCATGTGACCCGCCGTCACGATGACCGCTGACAAATAAGATTCGCACAGCCCATGGCAAATGCCTGTTTAGAACTAGCGCGGGCGCCTTCACCGAGCGCGGACGGAGCGCCGCGACGACGACGATGATGAACAGCACCCTGGGAGGGCCGAGAGCCTGGACGTGGGCAACACCGAAGGATGCGAGTGACGAGCAGACAGCCGTGTGATCCGCGCCGGCCCTTCTTCAAGGCCGATGGCCAACTCCAGGACACCAGCGAAAGAGAGCAGTCCATCACGCCAATTGAATTGTTGCGACTCGACGGGACTGGCTTGCGGAAGATATTATTCCCAGTTCGGAGTATATGTGTCCGGACTTTGAGAAGGAAGACCTTGAGCGGGAAGGGAAAAAGCAAATGACAAAAA
Organism: Ophidiomyces ophidiicola; assembly: GCF_022830035.1. Classification (NCBI taxonomy): domain Eukaryota; kingdom Fungi; phylum Ascomycota; class Eurotiomycetes; order Onygenales; family Onygenaceae; genus Ophidiomyces; species Ophidiomyces ophidiicola. Next base: position 896,165 of record NW_026054643.1, read on the forward strand.
AACGGTTGGCATAAAACCTTTTTCGACTTGCATGCATACACGCGGAGGTCCCGCCTCTTGGAATGGTGCCGTTATCCGATCGCCGAAATAGTGGCTGACATGCAACTTCTCAGCTGAATCATCACTGAAATGCCCTCGCCTCTCAACATGCTTGTGGGAAAAGCCCATCATAGTTCTGTGTAGTAAACATGTGTCGCTCGATGCTAAATTAATCTGATAGTCTCGCGCGTCCTTGTCGCTAGAATGCTCACCCTTGTCTATTGAGGCCGTTCCTGCGGGCTGCAGCAACCTATGCATAGCTCGGGGTACACGGCCCAATTTCAGCCCGGTTTCCTACCAGGTACTCCGTACTCTCCGCCTTGACTTTGGGTGCATCACCGTTTCAAATTATTATTGCTCACAGTCTGCCGGCCCGGAGTCGGCGGCCTTGTTGTTGCTTCTCGCCCGGCATTATTATGGTATTGAGGATTCAATTCCTTGGTAAGATTTCAAACTCTCCTTTCCAAACGAGCCAATCCCCTGAGACGAGTCTTGGAAAGACCAATCATGGCCACTTGGATCAGGAGTGGGCTCCAGCGTTTCTTGAGGTGGAACTTTACATAAACCTTCCATGATCCCCAAGACGCGGCCTTCTGACGAAATCTGATGCCTCCTACCCTTAGGCTTTATAGCCTTCCTTTTGGTAGAGTTTTACTACTACGCCCTTGGATGTATGCACAGACATTCTGCGGGAAAGCTATCCTTCTCGGTTCTTAGGTCGGGATTTTGCTGCTCTTGGCCCCAGTCGCCGTTTTGCCGGCGACTCCTTCAAAGTAAGAAAGAAGACTAGACCCCGCCAATTCCACCCTTGAGGGAAACATTTCCCCAGTCTTCACTTTTCTCTGGGGGAGGCAAAAATAATAGCGAATTTTCCCACGAATCATAGCCCCTCTTCCAAGCCTAAGTCGGTCTTAACCTGCCCCTTTTAAGAATACCAGGGTAATTCACCACATGCACACGAGAACCTCCATCGCGCTATTATTTTATTATTAAAGGTCCAAGATCCGCCCCCCCACGTTCGCGAGTATCTACTGGAAACTTTTGGCCTTTCTCTTTTTTCGTCAACCTCTAAACACTTTGCACTCATCTTTTCACTTGCGAATTATTTTCGCACTCGGGAGTAATTTCATGGTATCAAAAAGGTGGCGCGTGCTTAGGACAGCGTTGGATTCTCAGGAGCAGGAGTTTGGAAAACCGATCTTTACATAAGTCTCTAGGGCTGACTGACAATTCGATTCGGACAGCTGTTTTTCTATTGCAAGAATGGCGTCCACACAAATCACAAATGGTCAGCCGCAAAGTAAGCGGAAAGCTGCTGCGGCAGGAGTTGGTGGAACAACTCGGCCCGTCAAAAGACGTGCATCTAAAGCATGTTGCTGTTGCAGAGCTCGAAAAGTAAGATGCGATGTGGTGGAAAATGGCTCACCCTGTACAAATTGTCGTTTGGACGAGGTGGAGTGCATCGTGACGGAGAGTAAGCGAAGAAAGTTCGTCTCCCTAGCATGAGAATGAGATAGATTGGACAGCAAGAGCCACAGATCTGGTTTCTTTGCATCGAATCAGCCGGCTGATTCTAGATTTACTTTTATAGGAAATCACGAGCTGATGGAGAGGGTAGCAAAACTTCTCCAGAGCCTTTGGCCGAGGTATCAGAAGATATGCCGTTCTCTCTTGGTCCACAGCGAATCAGCCATATTCCCTCTTCCTTATCTGAAACACTTCTTTCCTTGTCACCGGAAGAGCGCTGCGTAAATTTGGAGAGGGGACAGCATGTCCCCCACCTGATCTGTATGCGTGTACAGATGCCACCAGGTTTATAGCTCTGATCAGGCTAATACGATTCATAGATCAAACGCAGGGGCAGCGCCTGAAGGATGATTCAAGACACAAACGAACGTCTGGCCCGAGTAATCTCTTACCTTCAGTTTTTCCCGCCTGTACCGTCAGCCCTTCGCAACATGATATCTTGAGCTCATCACTGAGACGCCCCAAATCTTCATCACCACGTTCAGCTAAAGGACTTCTTCCCGATTACCTTCGTCCCTTACCATCGAAGTTCCAAGATGCTGATATCGACTATCTTGAAGCCAAAGGTGCCCTAACTATCCCTGAAGTTGGCCTTCGCAATGAGCTGTTACGAAATTATATTCAATGGGTTCACACATATATGCCCCTCCTGGAACTAGAAGAATTTCTATGTATCATATTTCGGGACAATGGGTTTCAGAAACTCAGCTTGCTTCTCTTCCAAGCCGTGATGTTCGCAGGGACGGCCTTCATTGATATGGAGTATCTTTATGCTGCGGGCTTTGAATCACGAAAAGCAGCTCGAAAGGCGTTTTTCCAACGAGCAAGGGTATGTATCAAAGATGTTCCTGAAACTACTTTCGAATAATTGTATCGACGTATCTAATGAGATATTAAGCTGCTCTACGATTTCGATTACGAAGTAGACCGAATCTCTCTGGTACAGTCTCTGCTCCTTATGACATATTGGTATGAGATGCCAGATGATCAAAAGGACACCTGGCACTGGATGGGAGTCAGCCTTTCATTGGCGCACACAATAGGACTGCATCGGGACCCAGCTAACTCCACTATGGATCTCAAAAGACAAAAATTGTGGAAACGGATTTGGTGGAGTACTTATTCAAGGGACCGTCTTATTGCCCTTGGCATGAGACGCCCAACCAGAATCAAGGATGAAGATTGCGATGTGCCGATGCTTCTCGTTAGCGACTTCGAGTTCAAACCATTTGCGCCTGAGGTCCTGCAAGTCCTCGGAGATCTTGAGATGGTCCACAATGTTGCTCATCAAAAAGAACTAGCAGCAATGTTTATTGAGAAAGCAAAGCTTTGTCTTTGCATCAGCCATGTCCTTTCAGCCCAATATTCTGTCCTTGGACATAAATTTGGTGGCACGACAGAGACAACGATGATGTTATTGCCTAAAAAATCAGCCGCGGAGACTTGTGAAGTACGCAGATGTGATGAGGAGTTGGAAACTTGGTTGAGCGAGCTAGCCGAAGAATCTCAATATCGGCCTCCTCCGTCGGAAATATCGTCGGGAGATGGAGTAATCTATCTGCACCGTTCACTCTTGCGTATGATATATCTTACTACTTCTAGTGCTCTTCATAGACCACAAGTTCTTCCAGCCACGCCCTTCCCCACGGTGGAAGCAGAATTACAGGCCCTATCTCGCACGAAAGTTCGGCATGCTGCTGTTGAAATCACCAATATAGCACAAACTCTGCATGGCTTGGATCTTACCCGCTATTTGCCGACAACCGGTGTTACTGTTCTGCTTCCGGCTGTTATCATTCATTTGCTGGATATCAAATCCAACGACATTAGTGTCCGCACGGCAAGCTTGAATCGCTTCTACCGATGCATGCAAATCTTACAACGAATGCGCGATGTCTACGCATCTGCCGATTTCGCTACATCTTTCCTCGAGGCTGCAATTCGCAAAGCCGGCATCCAAGTACCGTCAGAAATGCTCTCCGAGGTTGCAGTAAGACCGACGACAGTTGCTCCAGCTCATACCCGTCTTGATGCCCTAACACCACCGCCTGAAGTTCAGCCCGAGAAGCTTTCTGGACTTACTAACCATGATACCTTGATGCCATCCTTACCCACGTTTACTCGAGCCGAACCCGCAGACCAATTATTCGCTTCCACACCGCCATACTCAGTCGGGAGTGAGAATGGAAGCACTCAAAATATTCGAAATGATGACATTTTCAAAACAGCATTGTTCGATTCCGAGAATGGTAACTCAGAACCCACACTCTCGGATCTCATGGATATGGCGCATGATGCGGATATTACGCAGAATGACCTGGATGCTTTGATCAATTTTGATGATTCGAATGCGGAGTTCTTTGCTGCCGAGGACGGACTTGGCTTTGATTTTGATGTCTCTAATTCGGTGACTAACGAAAACCACCCACTATCTCTCGATGGTGCAAGCTGGATTCGTGACTTTGCTAGTAGCGGGAATCTACATGCCAACGTACCTATGTCCCTCCAGGATCCTTCTAGGGAAATGGAAGACTGCCATTCTACGACCTTAAATGGTAAAATAGATCATAACGACGATGGCAGCATCAATATGTGGGGGCAGAAATTAGATATCCCCTCATCACCTAAGCATAAAGATATGAGTGTTACGGCAGAGAATATGGCAGGCATTATCACCAAGGTGGAATTTTAATGATAAGATAAGACTTTTGCACTTTTTTTCTGCTTGTCTCCAAGGGACATGGCTACATGGCTCTAGAAACTGGCACTTTTCATAATGATGCATGTATGTGTACATATGTATGGAGTACGGACCGCACATTTTGACTCCGATTTGACGATGAGCTCAGGGGGCTAGGTCGGCTTTGGGAAAAGTTCTTGTTAGCGAAGAATAGCAAATCAATGTGTTTACTGCCCAACCCGCCCTCTCTTTTCTTCCTTGCTGACTCCGTACTCATATGCGACGATCTTCCCCATAGATGCAAACAGCGCAAACCCAAGATAAGACATCACGTGCAGGGCGTCGTCCCCACAGATTCCCAGCGAGCGCGTCGAGAAACGCGTGTTTCGTTCCCAGCGAGAGGCATCGCAGCTCCATAAATATGCTGCGTTGGCTGGCACGGAGTCTTGATGCTGTGATGTTTTTAGATCGCGCCCAGTCCGCCTGGAACGCGTTATTCAAAGATCCAAATTCGTGCTCTTCAGAACTAACTGGTAGCTCCTGCAACTTTTGGTTTCTCGCCATCACGATCCTGGTCGTTCTATTGCCCGTAGTCATCCTTTGAACCATTTCCCTGTTGGAACCCCGTCAATTTCCCTTAGTTCGTGCACCAAATCCCAAACGGCAGGGATTTGGAGGCCTCCCGCCTACAGAGTACTCTTTGATCATGTCGTTTACGAGGCCATTTGCAGGTCCTTGTTGCTGGGAACCAGCTCAGCGATAAGCACAAGTTTCAACCCTTTGCTGTATGCTAAGTTCCGTGGAGGGCGATCGATTCTTGGAATTTTCCGCAAATCCTGGGGCAGCCATCAAATGCTTGAGCAATGCTTATCTGGGCACTGTCCAGCTGTGTGGAGGTGATCGTCGCATCGCTGCCAGTAGCACCTTGAGCTATCGCATGCGATGTTACCTTCCTAGCACCACCGCGAACCAACAACACCTTGAGTACCTTCAGCTTTGGCTTGCTGGCACCCCTTGACGCGGACTTCTGGCTCGGACTATGCATGAAGCCATCTATTTTACTTCAGCGGACTGCACTATGCCGCTTCAACCTGGGCTGGTTTAACATGGGTGACCCAGAATGAACGGTTCCCCACGCCGTATTTCCCCAGTCGAAAGTGATGCCATTACCCATCACCCAACACATATAATATGAAGGCTCAGCCGTCGTTTCCTTTTATCTTCGTGTGTGACTTTGTGGACGCTTTCCGAGGCTCATTCGTTTGGCCCACGTTACCACCATGAAGGCGTCAGCCGTACCTTTGGCCCTACAATGGGCGGCATTGTTTGTGCCATTCGTCAATGGAGCTGCGGTTCCTGGATTCCAACCCGAAATGTTCAAACGCCAGCTGCCTAAGCCGCCAAAGGGGGTCCAGGAGATCTGGTCGCCGGATGGTGCGCGTATCAGATATAAAGAACCTGGAAAAGAAGGGGTGTGCGAAACAACCCCAGGCGTCAATTCGTACTCTGGGTATGTCGACCTCGGGCACGATTCGCACACATTCTTCTGGTTCTTTGAAGCGAGACACGATCCCGCAAATAAGCCCATCACCCTTTGGCTCAATGGCGGGCCTGGAAGTGATTCTATGATTGGTCTCTTTCAAGGTACGCTTTCCCAAAGTGCTGAGCATCGTACAGATGTACTAACGAAGAAGTAGAGCTTGGCCCGTGCAATATCACTGAGGATCTAAAGTCTAAGGTTAATCCGTACTCATGGTCGGAAGTGTCCAATCTTCTTTTCCTTAGTCAACCTGTTGGTGTTGGTGAGTTGTGATCATGACGATAAACGAGTATACGGATTTAATTGGATCCTAGGGTTCTCGTATAGCACTAAACAAGTCGGCTCGATGAACCGTTTAACCGAAGATATTGATCCACCTAGTGTGAATGGAACGACTGGTCGATGGCCAGCAATCGTCCCCTCTAAAGTTGGTACGTGGATTTCTAGTTAACTAGGCATTTGGCACCAGCAGCGGCTTATTTGAATTGCATGTAGAAACAAGTCTTGAAGCTGCCAAAGCATCATGGAATGTACTTCAAGCCTTCTATAAAGTCTTGCCTCGCCTTGATAGTAAAATCAAGTCAAAGAGCTTTAACCTTTGGACAGAGAGTTATGGAGGGTGAGTCAATAACAATTCTTCCTATTATTATGGTATATCTAACTGGAATTAGACACTATGGGCCGAGCGTAGGTTGCCATATCACTCTCCCAAACAAGATATACTAAGAACACCTTTTGTCAGTTTTTCAAATACTTCGAAGAACAGAACAAGAAGATTGCTAGTGGTAAATCCCACGGAGTCCAACTAGATTTCAATACTCTTGGTATTATAAACGGTCTTGTCGATTTATCTGTTCAGGTTAGTGCTTCTTGCTATCAAGCAAGTTCAAAAAAGACTAAAAGGCTTACCGTTTGATAGGCTCCCCAATATATCGAATTTGCCGAAAAGAATACGTACGGGATTCACCCGGTATGATTTGGATTCTTAAAGAAACTCTACTCCATGAGACTAACTCCTACATAGCTTAACCAAACTGTTATCAATTACATGAAAATGGCCAACTCTATGCCCTCCGGGTGCCAAGACCAACTGGCAGCATGTAAACAATTGAACCGAACATCTCTTGTGCCATATAGTATTTGCAGCGAGGCTCACTATATGTGTCGGGACAATGTTGGTAAGTGGTACCTCCCGGTAAAAGGGATAAGCACTAATCCTTTGCATACAGAGGGCTTATGGTATGCTTTCACTGATCGAGGAGTCTACGATATCCGCCATCCGCGAGACGTGAGTTGCATTGCCTTCATATCAGAATATGTCAGTAATTAAAAATTTTAGGATCCAACTCCCCCTGAGTATTACAGAGACTATCTCAACAAGGCCGATGTCCAGAATGCCATTGGTGTTGACTTCAATTATACAAGATCTTACAACCCCCAGGTTTACGCTGCCTTTAGTCGTACTGGTGATTGGGGATTCCCCGATTTCATGAAGGACTTGGAAGAGATTTTGGAAATGCCCGTGCGTGTCACTTTGATGTATGGCGATGCCGACTACATTTGCAACTGGTTCGGCGGGGAGGCAGTGTCTCTTGCTATGAACTATACGCACGCAGACAAATTCAGAAAGGCCGGCTATGCTCCATTCCTCGTCGACGGTGCGGAATACGGCTCTATTAGGGAGTATGGCAATTTCTCGTTTGCCAGAATATATGAGGCTGGGCACGAAGTTCCCTGTACGTCAATTGTCCCCCCTTTTCTGTGAAATGAGGTGAATAGTTGGGGGCTAACAGAGAACTATAGATTATCAACCACTGGCATCTCTCCAATACTTCAACCGCACGTTGAATGGATGGGACCTAGCAACCGGAAAAACTAAAATCACTGCGGGCTATGGCACCACCGGCCCTAACAAGTCCACACACACGCAGTCGTATGTTCCCTTGCCCTCTAGCACCGGTAAATGAACCGTGGGTAGGGAGGGGAATGGGGTTCAAGACCGCACCTTAGTATATAATGTGAAGTAATGGACAATGATGGTTACTACTCTCTTGCATCCTCAATAATATAATAATATAGCCATGCCACCAGGTTGCCTCACTGCATTTTTTTTTTTACCTAGGTTCTAAGCAACTGTGTCACCGCCCTCCAACATGCCGATAGATATTACAACTTTTGCCGAAGATAAACAGTATGCATCACAACCCATGGCTGCTTCCCAAGCGCAATTCCAAGGAATAATATAATAATACTTAAGCCAGGCCGTCGCTATATGTCTGTATGTATTATACATACGTTTACGAAGGCATCTCGTGCACAATAATGAATCCAGGATAACCAACTACCCTCAAGCATCTACGCAAGACATCATATTTCGAACCTACTTGATCCTTGCTGCCACCGAGCTTAACTCCGTCGGCAACCGACGAAAGGCCTTCCAGGATGTAATCCCGATCCGCAGATAACATCTCCCAGGCTCCTTACCGATCTCATTTTTGTGATATGCTTCTCAGCCGGACAAGATTGCGAGAACTGACTCATTTATTTGCCGCTGTGTGTCTGTTTCTGCATGCTGACGAGGTCAGCAGGGTTGTTTTTTTCTTTTTTCGTTTCTTGAGTGGTGCGAGAGGCATCCGATATTCGGCGAGAGAGAGAGAGAGAGAGAGAGCAAATCTGAGGGAAATAATATTTGCCGGCAACTTGGAGTTGAACATGTCAGAACTTCGATCCTCGGCGCGTAACCACTCTCCGTATATATATGTACGCCGTATGTGGTCATGTCGGGAGAGAGGAGTTCGAGTGCGCTTTGATTTGATTGTTGGCCGAGGCCGAGACTGGTGCAAGGGTCCATGGAGGTTGCTTCGACCCCTGTGCTATAATAGCAACAGTCCCTGTCCCTGCTGCAGACGGCCAGCTTTTCAACCAGGCCGGGCCTTGCAGTCTTCTTTGAAAGTCTGTTCGTCAATGGCAGCCAATCGAACGAGCGGCTGAACGATCCCATTCGAAACGGTGGGCTTTCGATTCCCGATAGGTTCCTTTAACAACAGGAACACCGCGCGCTCGCATTTCCGGCCCCAGGGGGTCGGCAAAACAAAGAAAGCAAGCAAAAACTCAAGAAAGAGAGAGAGAGAGATGGATGCGCACGACGGTTTACGAGAAATATGACGGCGGCCAAGTCACCGACGCCATGCTGCAGCAAGCCGCGCAGCTGTTTAGCGAGAACTATGGGGTCTGGGGGAGCAGCGCGGCACAGGCTGTCGGCCGTTTTGCCAGAGAAGGTATGCAGTTTCGGTAGCTAGTTCACGGGAGAATAATGCTGTGATGCTGTATCCATATCCATACGGGCGTTCAGCGGCCCCAGGCTCAACCCAGGCACGGCTGACCGAAGGAACCGCAAATAACAAGGCTCTCGCGTCAAGATGTCCGCCGCTCGCCTGCGGGCGCAGTGCATGCCCAACGACGACGACGACAACGATGGCGGCGCGGCCGCCTCGTACGTCCGGGTCTTCGTCGACGGCGTGCTGGCCGGCCATGTGTTTGCGTGTCGCTGGACTTACCGCAGCCAGGATGACGACGACGCCGACAACGACAGCAGCAGCCCAGGCCGAACGGTGTGCTGGATCACGCAGCTCGTGGTGCATCGCGAGTATCGTCGGCGCGGGCTGGCCACGGGCCTGCTGAACGAACTGCGCGAGACGAACAGCAGCGGCGGCGGTGAAGTCTGCGGCATCCTGAGCTCGCATCCAGCAGCGTGTCTGACGGTCGCGAAGGTGTTTCGACGTAACTACTGACTCCTTTCATAGACTACTTACTTTCAATGCTTGCTTGCCTCTGCTAGATTTTCTCATTTGCTATCATTCTATCTAACATTCCTCCCTCTAGGCAGCTGTATCCGGCTGGACTTCATCCAGGCCCACGCCGCCGCCATCATGAAGGCGTCGCCCGTCTCGTATGTCCGAGACGCCCGGCTCCACGGCAGCCTCTTCGACTCCGCGACGAATCCTCACGGAGCCGTGTCGTCGGCAGACACCAACTTCCACGTCGACCACCGCGAGCCGTCCGCGGCGCTGGCCGAGATTCGCGCGACGATGGATCATTATTGGCCGCTGGGCGACCTGGGCGGCGACGGCCACGAGTACCTCCTCATCGTGTGATGAGGGTGTCCATGTATGTTATGTGCCCTGCCACCGCACGCCGTTACAGTGCCATTGGGGGGGGGGGGGGGGGGGGGAACTCTCTGGGTTGGTTTTGTTCCTCTGTGCGACGGTGAGAAGGGGGTGGGTGTCATTGAGAATGTAGCACAGAAACGACGGATCTGTTTTTGTTTCCCGTTGTTTCACGCTCGGCTTTTCTGGAAGTCCATGATGCTGTGTAAGGCGTCGTCGGTGCATGGCGCTGCGCCAGCCCGTTTTTTCCGTTTTTTTTTTTTTTTTTTTTTTTCCCTCTTTGCGAACACGGCCCGTGGATGGAGACAGAGCCGTGTCTTGTCTTGGGCAGGAAGGGCGCAGAGCACGCCATGCCGCCGTCGCGTTCTTTCGCCTCGTATAGTTAGCTACTCCAGCGAATATACGCACGCACGGGCCGGACGGCGGAAAAAGTCAATGGTTCGAATTGAATTGAATGGAATTGAGTTGGTGTTTATTAGTAAAAATCCGCAATAGGTACTAGAAGACAACCAGAAGGATTTCCCGTTCCCACATCGCCAGACAAAAAAGGTACAACATTGATTACAAAAGAAAATAAAGGCCCGTTCCGTGTTCCCGCAGTAAAAGTGAAAAATGGCGCCCTCCAAATATCAGAAGCAATGCAAGGTAAACAGTATCCGTATTTGAGCTTTCCCTCCGGTATCATGATGAATCGTATCCCATGCACCGAACCCCGTTTTGACTCCTGGCAAAAAGAAGAGATAGCGCCACCCTTTAAAAAGAAATTAAGTTTACTTCTCGTTATGTTCCAAGACATGCGGAGCAGCAACGTCTTCGAGGACTTCGTCGGAGAATTTGATATCTTCCTCGAGGTTGACAGTGTCTTTGATCTTCCAGAACACGACGGGCGCCGCGACAACCAGAGATCCAGCGAGGAGACCCCAGGTGGAGCCGAAGTAGACCTTGTACGAAACATTCAAAGTGTCGAGACTAGAAGGAGGGGTATTTAGTCAGAGGACGATATTCTTTTGAGATCAATCACAGAATAAATAGCCCAACATACCGCCATGTGATCGCTCCACCAGCGGACTGGATACCCTTGTAAAAAGCGGCGAAGTGGGCCAGTTTACGGCTATTGTTTGTCAGAGACCCCATGAACCTAAAATGTGCCCGTTAGCAAGTACGTCCGGTAGAAAGTAACGACGAGAGGTAGACGTAAGCGTACCAGTAGCAGCAGGTCTGGAAGGCAGCATCGTAGAAGCCGTAGAAGAGATAGAGAAACATGGGGCCAACATAGCCTCTGTCTTCCCAGTCGATGCGGTGAGTGGATTCGGTGATGTCTTTGCGATCATAGCCCTTCTGGAACGCCCAGCCACCGCCCCACACCCCCATGGTGAGGGCGAAAAGGAGCACGAGACCCGCGCGGGCACGCAGAGTGCGGCGAAGGGACTTGATGTCGAGCAGGTAGCCGAAGACAAAGGCACCCACCATCTGGAAGAGCCAGTAGAGAACATTGTTCAGAGCACGGGTGCGGATGTTGAACTTGGGCAGATTGACGGCATTGAACTGATAGGTGGTGAACCAGTTGCTGGCAAGGAACATTGGGAAAAAGAAGACAATGTAGGCATCAGTGCGCAAGACATGGACAAGGCCCAACAGTTCAGATTTCCAGGAGGGGTTCTTCATGAGAATGACGCTGGAGCCATCAACACGGCGAACATACTTTGGGTTGACCAGAGTGAAGGCAAGCACGAAGCCAAGGAACATGAGAACCATGAAGGCAATGTAAGTTCCATTGTTGACGGCATTGGCTTTGCTGTGGATGTTTTGGCCGAGAGGAACCTATCAGGTTTGGTGTAAATTTGGGTTTGTTAGATAGCAGGGGGTATCAATCTCTTACCAAGCTTCCAATGACACCACCCAAATTGAAAATAATCCAGAACCAAGAGATGAATTTGCCCTTGGAATGCTCGTCGGGATAGCTCATCATGATGGCGCCCTGGGCAGTCCACAAGCAGCCGGCACAGACACCCAGAAGGGCGCCAGCAAAGATAAGAAAGCCGGTGTTCTTGTTGAAGTTGTAGGACAAGATAGACGCGACATAGAGAAAGTAGCCGAAGCCACCGAAGAACAAGGTCGGGCGAAGGCCCAAACGATTGGCAATAGAACCGGCAAAGAAGCCCACAACAGCGAAGGTGGAGTACAGGGCGGTGTTTGCTTTGTTGACATCGTGGCCGTCAATCTGCCCACCACCACCCAGGCCGTTCACAGCGTTGAACATGCCCGGGCAGAGGAAGCACACAAAGGAGACGATGAGCAATTGGGAGATGGGGGAGGCGTAGCAGGGCAGGGTCAGCGGGCCGATCTTGGGACACCTGTACATCCATGCCTTGCCACGGGAGGAAGAGGGGCCAAGGCCTTCCTCATCAGCAACCTCCTTGTGCGGCGGGATAGCAGTATCAGGCTCTTTCCGGTCAGCACTCGCCATGGCGGTGACGCGCAGTGAGGGGAAGCTAGTGACAGGTTAATGAATTGAGCAGACTGGTAGGGGAGCAAAGTGAGGTGAGTATGAGATGAAGAAAGAAAAGAAGAAGACAACAAAGAAGAGAAAGAGGCAGAGGCAGAGGTAGAAAAACAGCCAGCAGAACCACGTGAGGGCAGCTGTGTTGGTAACCAGAGAGACGCCGGAGAATTGCGTGAAGACAGGAATTACCCGGGCGGATATCCAGGCAGGCTGATGCACACACACACACATATACATATAGAGAGAGAGAGAGAGAGACATATAGCATAGCTGGCCCTGGCCAGGGCCCTTGCGGCGGCGCATGATAGACAGCGAACGAACAGAGGGAGCGGGAGCGAGACCAAGGAGGGCAACTCACGGTCAGCAGGGAGGGCGGTCGCAGCGGCAATCGCACCAGCAGCACCGGCTGCAGGACCAGGAGCAGCTGCAGCAGCAAAAATGGGGTCGGGCCCCCGTCTAGGGTGTGCGGTCCGCGAGCAAGGAGGAGAGGCCGGAGGAGCAGCGAAAGGCGAACAGGCGGCGCGCGATGAGCCAGCGACAGGCAGTGTAGGGGCCCAACGTGGCAGTGGAGCTGGCAGCCGGGGCCGGCGAGCGACGATCAAAGCAAAAAAGAATAAAAAATAAAACCAAAGCAAAGCAAGCCAGCGTCGCGACAGAGCAGCGCAGCGCAGCGCAGCGCAGGCAGGGATGCTGGGGGGGGGATGGGCAGGCAGTTTTATCTGCGGCTTCTCGCCCGCGGCGCTGATTTGGATCGCCCAGCCCGTCTCGTTTCTCGCCCGCGCCCGGCCGCAAGCGCAGAGCTTATCGCGGCCAGCACGCGAAGAGTAATAAGAACAATATCATAACTCTCGGCCTCGAACTACGAACTGTGCGCTGCTGCTGTACACGCCCGGCCTGCGTCTGCCGTGCCACCACGCCGACCGCTGCCGTGCACGCCGTTTCGACCCTTTGTTTCGCTCTCTCTGTGTCTCTCCGTCCGTACGACTATATCGCCCTCCTCATCTTCTCCGACCACACCGTTGCACACCCAGGCTCCGTCGCCGCGTCGCAGACCAGCCCGCGGCGCCGTCATCTGACTGCCTCGTCGCCGCCGCCCATCCGCCCTCCGCCAGCCAGCGCGCCCGGCCGCACACCACCAGCCCGTGCGACAGCCCGAGCGAACGAGCTATCACGAACTCGCTCTGCCTTGCTCGGCGCACACGCGACAGCTGAGCAGCGCGCGAGAGGAGCGCGATGATGCAACCGCGCCGCGAGCGTGGCATTCGAGACCCGATCGCCAGCTCCGAGACGCCCATCCTCCAATGATAATAACTAATAGACTTCCCGCTGCTGGAGCCTGCCCGCCAGCGCGCATCTGGCCTAGGCGCGCCGCGAGGTTACATCGCCCGGCGATCCAGAAGCTGTGGCTGCAGCATCGGAGGATTATTTCCCCCAAAAATATATCTGACAGCCTGCAGACTGGTGGGGCGCCCGTCTGAGCTCCGGATTCGTGCGCGACAGCTGCGGCTGTTGCTTGGTTGCTGGTCGTTCAGTTAGTTAACCAACTACCTTGCTGCTGGCTGGCTGGTGGTTGAGGCTCGCTGTGCGGCATCGCGGTCCCGTACTGTCCCGTACCGTACTGCATGCCGCCCCCGTATGCGCGTATTTACACGCCGCCCAGCCCTGCATACCGTACCATACCGCCGTCGCCGTCGCACCCGTACCCGCCATACGAAACGAAACGGAACGAAACGAAACCACCAGTGACATCGCCGCCGCCTGCGATCGATCGCTGCGTCGCCCGCATTTCATCATCACCACCGCCCACCCGCCCGCCCGCCCTGCGCTCTCATGGCCCGTCGTCGCGCCCTCTGCCGTCTCCTCGCGGGTCGAACAGGCTCCTCGCTCGATGCGTGCTTCGTCCTGCGCTAGGACCCGTCCGCGCCCTGCCCCCACCATGCCCGCCGCCGTCCTCCCCCGCGAGACCCCTCGCATCACCAAGTTCACCAACTGCCGCCTCCCCATCGCTGGCAAGCTCGTCGAGCAGGACCTCTGGATCGACTCGGTGTCGGGCACGATCCTCCAGGACCAGCGCGCCTTCTACGACGACCGCGTCTGCCCCGACCAGGTCCTCGATCTGGGCGGCCGCATCCTGGCGCCCGGCTTCATCGAGGTGCAAATCAATGGCGCCGCGGGCTTCGACTTCTCCGTGCCACAGCCCACGAAGGAAGACTATGACGCGGGCTTGAGGGATGTCAATCGCGCCCTCGTGCAGATGGGCATCACCTCGTACCTGCCCACCGTCACAAGTCAGAGGAAAGAGGTCTATGCGAAGGTGAGCCTGCAACAACACCTATCACGCTGCGAGTCCTCCTAGCTTTTCAAAGCGGTGCATGCTCATCGTGCCTCCCAGGTGCTTCCGTCTCTCGCTCCCTCCGGCCTCCTGCGCTGCGCTGAAGACGGCGCGGAATCGCTTGGCGCCCACATCGAAGGCCCATTCCTCAGCCCGGGCAAGAATGGGATCCACAGCCCCGACGTGCTGATCTCCGCCGACCACGGCTTCCAGGACCTGATCAACTGCTATGGCGCGGCGAACATCTGCGCCGACGAGACCTCCCCGAACCCGCTGCCCGTCAAGCTGATCACGGCCGCGCCGGAAGTGGGCGTGATGCTGTCGCTCATCCCGCAGCTCAGGGCGCAAGGCATCGTGTTCTCCATCGGCCACTCGGATGCGAGCTACGAGCAGGCGCTCGCGGCCGTGGACGCCGGCGCCAACATGATCACGCACCTCTTCAACGCCATGCGGCCCTTCTACCACCGCAACCCGGGCATCTTCGGCCTGCTGGGCCAGGGCGAGACGCCGCACCGGCCGTTCTACGGGCTCATCGCCGACGGCTTCCACCTGCACCCGACCACCATCCAGATCGCGTACCACGCGCACCCGCACGGCGCCATCCTCGTCACCGACGCCATGAAGCTCTGCGGCATGCCCGACGGCGTGTACGACTGGACCAACGGCGACCGCATCGTCAAGCGCGGCGCGCGCCTGACGCTGGCCGGCTCCGACCGCCTGGCCGGCAGCTCCGCCACGCTGATCGAGTGCGTGAATAATTTCCGCCGCTGGGCCGGCGCCCGAACCGTCGATGCCCTGGCCGCCGTCACCGAGACGCCCGCGAGGATGCTGGGCGTGTTGGGCCGTAAGGGCACCCTGGCCCATGGCGCCGATGCGGATCTGGTCGTGCTGGGTGAGACGGCGGCGGCCGAGGACGCCGCGGGGCTGGGCACGTTGACCGTCGACCAGGTGTGGAAATTCGGGGTGCGCGTTTTCGATCGCGAGATGGAGGAATAATAGATGAACCCGACAGGTACCTAGATAGGATAGAACCGGGTGCGTTGAATAGAATGACGAATTGGTGATAGATGACTCGTTTCACAAAACGACTGGGATGTAGATTGTTGCCTTTCCTATACCCTTAATGTATTACATATATATATATCATTATTTATTGTGCATATAGCATGGTATAGATCTATTATACCTTTTATATCTCTCGGATCTAATTCTTTGAACCTTCAAGCATGGTCACGCACTGCCAACTCTATTTTGACCTGGTTTAGGGTGCCGTTATAGTATAACTATGAAGTACTTCACTCAATTTTGCCCGTTATTGGCCCACATCCACGGGCCATATCGATAAATTAAGAGCAGGCATCTACTACAATCGAGGCAATCCAATAATATTCTGCTTTCGGCTTTTCCTTGGACAAAATGACAAGTCACCCCGCACTCCTGCTAGCGAGGAGAAGCATGCCTGATTCATCTGACGTTCACTCGGCCGGCAATTTGGAGCATTATTAGTTGCCTAACTTATAGTTCAATATGCCAAAACACCCGGCCCCGGAAGATGGTCAGATCTGACATGGGGAGCGAGTCATTAAACAAATGTTGTTCTAGAACCCTACGCAGGCGGTTCTAGAACTACGAAATATTGGGTGCATAGTGTGTATCAGCGGGAGGACCGTTGGCTAGTCGAATAGGGCCCGTCGGGCTTTGATTGCTTTCAGTTCCACTAGGCGAGGCTTCCAGCTGCTCTGCCTTCGAAGGGCTTTTTGCAAGGTACAAGAGCTGACATTGAGCGTTTCACACGAAAGAAGAGCTGCAGTCTTGTCTGGCTTCTTGAGATGTAAGTAAACCGTAGTTACTGTCTTGGCTGGCAGGGGGGGCGGAAGGGGGCCCAGAAGAAAGGCTGTAAATAAAATAATATAATCAACTAAACTACTCCAACCGTGCGCCTCAAACGGAATCCTGAAAACTAGTTTAACTATCTTATTTCTCGCTCCATGGAACGCAAAATTTGATCCGTTTCAAAAAAGACCTGGCGAGTCTGCCGCGAGTTGCGCGGAGACGGGGGCCTCCGAATATCTTGCCCATCCCCCTCCCCTGGATTTGTTTCTCGTTCCGAAGCCGATGATTGCGAACAGAACGGTGAGATCGAAAAGGCATAGCTGGGCCGACGTGCTCGACTTGGCTGTGTCAAATTTGAAGTTTTGCTGGAGAGGGAGAGATTGTGGCGGAAGGCAAGGAAGATGGAGTCTTTTTATTTACCGCCGAAAAATATCCGAGAGAAAAGAAGGTGGCAGTATCATCAGGGCAGCTTGGAAAATGGCCCTTACACATTGAAGAATGATTACAAAGGTATCTCTACTTAGGGTGACGTCTTTACTGTGGACGTAATGTAAAGTATAATCTGAAGCTTTCAGATGTGACTGGATTCCTTGATTGATGGCGAGCAGGTTTTGTCTACCCATCATGACTCCTGAACTGCATTTTGTTCCCTTCTGGGAGCAACGACCTTCTATTGAGAACGAAATATTTGCTATGACGTTCTCCGTATTCTATGAGATATCCACCGGCCAGATACCATATCACAACACGACAATGGCCGAATGTGAGGAGCTGTATCTGGCAGGTCACTTTCCTAATATCAGCTGGGTACTCCTAGGACTAATGATCTGGAAGTGCTGGAACATACGGCATGCATTCATCTGAGCCTCTCAGGCAGCCTTGACCGTTGTTTCAAAAGGAGTGCTTTCAACGCTCCTTTCGCCTGGGCTGCACAGGGAGCTCCGCCGGTCCCCGAGCAGTTATACCTAGCTCACACTTTTGATAACCCAGCGCCTTATGAGCAATGGCGTAGAGACATTACTCATCTACCTGTTTAATTCATAGCATAAGTCATTCATTGTATTTCTGTCTTTTAGGTATCAGATCTGGCGCTTCGTGAAAGGCTGACGTCAAAAGGGACTATTTACAGACGGAAAACGAGCCACGCGCAGGCACTCGGCTCAAGACTCGAGAAGGCATAACGTTAAGGTATCAGAACACATCCAAACCCAAGCACCCTTTGCTACTGCAGCTGCAAAACAATTGAATAATTCCGCCCATGTACACGCTTGTACGCATCTGGAGTCTTCTCTTTTTTTCCCTTCTTCTTTCGTTCTGTTGCCCCGTCTACAGTCTGGCGGCGAACCCTGTCCACCCAGCCTCACCTGCGATCAACTCCGCAGCCCGCTCCCCGACCGCCAGCACGGTCAACATGGGGTTGATCGTGGTCATCTCCGGAAACACGCCGGCGTCCGCAATCCGCACGTTCTTGAGTCCGCGGATCTTCAACTGCGGGTCGACAACCGCCATGGGGTCGCGTGCCACGTCGCCCATCTTCGTGGTGCCTGCCGGATGATACACGGTGTGTGCAACACGGCGGCCGTACTCGCTAAGCTCCTCGTCAGTGTTGACCTTTGGTCCTGGTGCGACTTCACGCTTGATCCATTGCTTGAAGGGACTTTGCTCCGCGATCTTGCGGGCGACTTTGAGGCCGTGCACGATGGTCGCCGCGTCGTAGCCCTCTGGGTCGGTGAAGTAGCGGAAATCCAAGGCCGGTTTGACGTTGGGATCTGAGGATGTGAGGTAGAGGCGGCCGCGGGAGCGAGGGCGGGGGATGTTGGGTGTCATGCAGAAGGCGTTAATGGGTGTGTCGTATCCAAGACGGCTGGTATTGAGACAGAAGGGAATCTGGTAGCAATGCATCATCACATCTGCAGCATTTCCGTCGGAGCCAGCGGCGTTAGAGGCCTCTCGGCGCAGGAAGATGCCTGCGTCTGAGTCCATGGTGGTCTGGTTTGGCGGGACGGGCTGGTTGAGTTCCCAGATGATGATGGATTCGGGGTGGTCTAGCAGATTCTCTCCAACGCCGGGGAGGTCCTTAACAACAGGGATGGACAAGGAAGAAAGCTGCTCGCGGGGGCCGAGGCCGGAAAGGAGAAGAAGGCGGGGAGTATCAACGGCGCCAGCGCAGAGAATCGTCTCTTTCTTGGGGTTGAGCGTCAGCTTCTGGCCAGATTGCAAAGTGACGTTCACTCCAGTCACAGTGTCTCCAGAGACGTTGACTCGAGAGACCCATGCGTTGGTCAACACAGTCAGGTTCGGCTTATACTCTTCTCCGCGCAGCATGGGGTGAATATATGCTACACTAGCACTGCTGCGGCGGCCATCATCGGGATTGTATGACACGGAGAAGAAACCAACGCCTTCGGTCAATTTTCCCGCGGAACGAATCTCCTTGTTGAAATCGGGGATAACGGGAATATCGAGGGCACTTGAGCATGCGTTTACCCAGTCCTTGCAGAGCTGGTTTCGATGTCGCTCATGGACTGGCTGGACGGTGTTGCGTAGGTTGTCCAGGACGCGGGTGAAGGTATCAAACGACCAGCCCTGGCAGCCCTGGGCCTCCCAGCGTTTGCAGTCATACTCGAATGGGCGGAACGAGATCAAGGTATTATGGCTTGAGCAACCACCGAGCACCTTGGCACGAGAGTGTCGGATATGGCTGTTACCTACAGAGAAGAAACTGATGTGAGTCCTTACTTTCATTCCGATTTCTGCTGCGTTGGGTACTCGATTTCACAGGCTAGGCTGATTGGGATTCCAGGAAATGATAGTTTATACTTAACCTTCCAATCAAGTCTTGTCGCATTTGGGGAGAGTAGGGTAGGGCAATGGATTAGCAGTCTTGATGGACGGCAGGGGAAAACGTACCCATTGGTTGCTCAGTGGTCGGATAATCATAGTCCAGCTCACCTCCCAGCAGGCTGAGCCAGTCCTTGAGCAGCAGAACGCGATCATCCATGAAGTCGCTTGGGCCGGCTTCAATCAGCAGGATCTTCATGCGGGGCAGATACTCTGCCAGCCGGCTAGCAATGACACAGCCGGCAGTTCCACCACCGACGATAACATAGTCAAAACTGTTCGCATCGTTGGCAGCGAGCTGCGCAGTTGTTTTTGCCGCCATGGTGATCTCAAGAAGTCTTTCGAGGTGTTGAACGAAAGGGGAAAGTTGTCAAGTGCGGCCTTGTTGGAGGTCTCGGCACACCAAGCGAAAGAATGAGTGAGTCTTGGGGATATTCGGGCAGAGTGCTTGATAAAAGAAAGAATGCGGTGGCCGGGCAACAGGCCAAACCGGGTGAATTTTGATATTCTTCTTTTTTCTTTGTTCCTGGCGGGAAACGGCAGGAACCAGGCCTCAGCCGGGAATCTTCGTTTTATATCCGCGAACAGCTCAGGCCATTTCCCTCCGCAGCGGCAACGAAAACTTCCTCCCTACCGCGCCGGCCAATCGTCACAGCTGCTTGCGGTGGCCAAATGGAGCCGCCCCAAGCCACCGAGCCCCCAAGGATGCGCGCTAGGCCGTAAGCAGTTAAGAATCCCCAGTTTTCAGCCGGCGCCCAACAAGCGGTGCGCGCTTCGTCTTCCGAGCAAACTCCGTGATTGGCTGCTCCGCACAGGCCAGTTGCACCGGCTGTTTGACGTCGGCGCGGTCGCGGTACTGCGTACGCCGCGCTCGTCCAGGCCACGAGGTCGCCTGCTACGCTCCGTCGCTGTTCGCCGCAAGATGGCCGCGCGGACGCCAGCGAGGCGTAGTCGGTGAGCGCGCCCGGCTTCCCACGAATCAGGGCGTCGGGAATGCGCTAGGCCAAGCACGCCCCACAGCGCCCCCACCCGCCCCGCTGATTATGTCATAGCACGTGAGATAGACTTTTCGCCAAGCGGAAGCGAACAAACTCCCGAGGAAGCGCGCGATATGGCGGCCAGTTGCGCAACAAAGAGCCAAAAGACCGCAGTGCTCGCCAGCAAGACCAAGATGCGTGAAGCATTCCCCGCCGTCCACAGCCCCTACTATGAGGGCGCAGTCCAGGAGACGTCCTCGCGCGTGTCATTTGACACGATAGACCCGTCGAATGGCTCGGTTCTCGCGTCCATCGAGGTTGCCTCCAGCCACGATTTGGAAGCAGCCGTAGAATCCGCTCGCAGAGCGTTTCCCGTCTGGTCAAAGACCCCTCCGTCTGCTCGTGCCAAGGTGCTTCTGAAAGCTGCCGAAATATTACGGCGACGCAACGATGAGATTGCCCGCATGGAAACTCTCGACACTGGCAAGCCATTTTCGGAGACCAGTACTGTGGACGTTGTCACCGGAGCAGATGTGCTAGAATACTATGCAGGGTTGATTAGCGGAGGTGGTTTGAACGGTGAGACAATACCGCTCAGACAGGATGCATGGGTATACACGAAGAAAGAGCCCCTGGGTGTCTGTGTTGGCATTGGAGCATGGAATTATCCCATTCAAATGTGAGTTGTTGGCCTTGGTGTTGAGTCTGGTACGCAGCTGAGTTCGACAAACCCTGTAGTGCACTTTGGAAATCGGCCCCTTGTCTGGCGGCAGGAAACACCATGGTTTATAAACCTAGCGAATTCACACCGCTTCATGGGATTGTCCTCGCGCAAATATACACGGAAGCCGGCTTACCGCCAGGCGTGTTCAATGTCGTCCATGGTGCTGGCGATGTGGGTGCAGCTCTGGTGAACCACCCCGCCATTGCCAAGGTATCGTTTACAGGCCAGGTTGCGACTGGGCAAAAGGTTGCCAGAGCTGCAGGTGGAGGAATGAAATATGCCACTATGGAACTAGGTGGGAAGAGTCCCTTAATCATTCTTCCCGACGCGAATTTAGAAGACGCCGTCGACGGTGCCATGCTTGCCAATTTCTTTAGTACAGGGCAAGTTTGTACCAATGGAACCAGGGTCTTCGTACCAGCGGCCCTGAAAACAGACTTCGAAACACTGCTTCTTAAGAAGATGGAGTACATTCGTCCCGGTCCAACAATGGATCCTAACATCAATTTTGGCCCGCTGTCTTCAAGTGCGCATCATAGGAAAGTGCTTCAATATATTCAGCATGGCATTGAGCAGGACAACGCCACTTTACTCTGTGGAGGCCTCAACCCGCCAGCTAATCTTGACCCGTCGCTCCAAAAGGGCTTCTGGGTCTCTCCCACCGTCTTTACCAACTGCACTGATTCTATGAAGATTGTGAAGGAAGAAATCTTCGGCCCCGTCATGTCTATTCTCTCCTACGATACCGTTGACGAAGTGGTCGCCCGTGCAAATAGCACTGTGCTGGGACTGGCTGCAGGGGTATTCACACGAGACATCAACCTGGCGCATTCGATCATCGACCGATTGGATGCTGGGATTACGTGGATCAATTCCTGGGGAGAGTCTCCGGCTGAGATGCCTGTGGGCGGGTGGAAGATGAGCGGCATGGGCGTTGAGAATGGTCGGAGAGGGATTGAGGCATGGGTAAGAAATAAGAGCACGCTGGTCGATATGAGTGGAAAGGTGGCTACAGTATTTACGAAGTTATGATTATGCATCATGATCTGGAACAAAAGTCTTGCTGTTTCACTTTTTAAATAACTTATGTTAGGCCTAAGGGCAGAATAACAGTGTGCTATATTTATCATGAGATCTGTTTTCGCCTAGGAGATTTTGGAATCAGGATCAGGGGGTTCGAAATTGTCTTTCAAAGAACTCAACGTATACACGCCCGCCGGGGTGTAAAAGCAGAAACTTGTTCCTGATAAGTGTCCAATATTAATCAGTCAAGCAAACCCTAAGTCAAACAGCACAAATAATGCAAACAACATTACCGAGTACCGTTAGTTGAAATGTCTCCTCAGATGCGAATAAAATGATACATCTATCCTTACCCATGCATTTTATCTATCAATTTGGTGATCTTAATGCTACAGAAGACCACATTAACCAATCAAAATCACCTAGAGAGCTATATACACCATACTAGGATTAGACCAACGAGGGTTAGAAACCAACAATTAGGTTTCTTAGGAGCAACTTGTAGAGTACAGAGTACCCTACCTAACATTCAAACACAGGGACCTAATGGTATTAGTACTTGAAACTGTCTGAATTCTTGTGTCTTGTGGCTTGTTATTAGGGTGTTTTAGGGGCTGACAGTATTTTAAAAAGCAGAAAACTTGGATGTGCACAATCAAACCAAGATACTAATCGCACCCGGAATTGTTACCACTTCTGACCATCCTCACAACCTTTCTGTTTTTCCTTTTCCTTTTTGTTCCCCACTGATACCCCATTCTTATTTTTCGGTCTGGAGGTCATTCTGGATGCCATTCGGTCAAAAAAAACTTCGCTACTCAGCAACATCCCATTAAGGCCTGCAACTGCAGAATCTGCCATTCGAGATGACATGCTATCAGGCGTGAGTTCGTCCGGGTCCTGGGGGATAGGACGACAAAACCCGGTGTCGATTTTTAGGTCCAGGTTAGGGCGGCCGGGGGTACTGAAACCAGAGCTAGGCGTGATGGGTCTGTAGTATGGTTTGCTGCGGTGAACAAGGGGGGGACCTTGAGTGCGCGCATCGGTACCAGATTTCTCAATTGTTTCAAAATACTACAAGAAAAAGCACGTTTAGAGTGCAAAGTGGCTTGTGGAAGATGTGTCAGGAGTAGGGATTCTCTTACTTTTACGGTCTTGACTCTGAGTTCCAAAGTTGCGTCCTCATCCACAACAATCAAAGGATGTTGGTGAAGTTGCAGAGCAGACATTGTCCACATATGATTGACAGGCCCCTCTAAGCTCTTCTGTAACGCCTTTGCCTTGTGGACTCCAGTCACAACGATGACAACCTCATGGGCATCCATGATGGTTTTGATACCCACAGTTAGAGCTGTGGGTGGAACCTTGGCGATGTCGTTATCGAAAAACCGTGAGTTGGCGAGAAGAGTGTCATAGGCTAAAGATTTTACCCGAGTTCGGGAGTTCAAGCTGGATCCAGGTTCGTTGAAGGCAATGTGGCCGTCTGGCCCAACCCCGCCTAAGAACAAATCGATACCCCCAACGGCAGCAATCTTCTCTTCGTATTTAGCACACTCCTCAGCGAGATCAGCTGCATTTCCATTTGGAATGTTGATATTGCATGGCTGGATATCAACGTGTGAAAAGAAATGCTTATACATAAAGCTGTGGTAGCTCTGTGGATGATCTCGAGGGAGACCAACGTACTCGTCCTACACAAAGCCATATTTAGTTCCTTTTAACGCCTTGATGCTTGTTCAAAAGGCAGGAATATGGGGAAGCTTACCATGTTGAACGTGACGACATACTTGAAGGAAATGTCTCCAGCTTTGTATCGCTGGACGAGGATCTTATAGATTATCTCTGGGCTGCTACCGGTTGGGAGCCCTAATACGAACGGCTTATTCGCCGATGGTGCAAACGCCTTGATCCGGCCTATGCGGCAGTAAATATCAAAATACTGAAGCCGAAAAACGTGTATTCATCCTCGAGCTGCCTCATCGAAAGTATGGAGTAGGATGGAAGCACAGGGACTATGTCAATTGGAACAGAGAGTCAACCTACTGACGATATAGTCGGCGATATACTCAGACACCGTCTGAGGGTCCTTTCTGATGATGACTCTCCTTCATGCCACAGTCGTTTTATTAGCAGTGGGGCGACAGCTGATAACGGTGATGGGGCACTTACATTTTCTTAGGCAGGACGATGTTTTCAGCTTAAAATAAGAATAATACAAACCAGGCTCACGGAGAGCTAGCGATACTGCCTAGTATAGCACTGAAGAAGCACCGAATTGGCCAGGGAAGACGAAACTCAAGTAGGGCGTAGGGCACTGAAGAATGAGGAAGAAGGAATAGGAGTGACCACACTGGACGCTTTGCTGGTTATGCTGGTCTGTTGAACTCAACTCCCAAAGTTTCCAGGCCTCGACTCTCATACAAAGAGTGTTCGCACGGCCTCCGGAAGCACTGGGACAGACACTTGGCGTTTCCTTTCAGCTGGCTCGGACAGCCGTCCCATGGGTCACGTCATCGGTGTGCTGCTCATAGAGCTTCCCAGATTCTTGCGTGCGATTGGAGGGAACAAGGTTTGCGGTTACATGCTGGAGGGCCGGCGAGGGTACATCATGGCATCCTGCGCATTAAAACCGCTGAAGCGTTCAGTTGTCGTTGATAATAATAATGGCCGGGCGTATGCTTGAGGTATAGGCCACCAGGTAGCACTCGCCTCCCTCGACGCGCCCGGCCCTATCGGAAGGTGGCGGCGCACCAGGGCGCGATGGCCGGGTGCCAGATTCCAGATTCCACGGACACAGGATATTTCTCTCGGTCGGCGCAAACAGATCCATAGAGCAACGACCGATTCACCACATGACTCCCCTTCCTTGCTGTCGGACAGTGCTATCCCGGGCAAAAGGACCCTGATTGACAGGCTGATTTCAGCTCACATTGCCTGTTGATGTGGCAAACGTACGCCCTTTCCAACACCTGGAGAACCAGTGGTTTGCTGGTGAATCCCTCCGTTTCTTCCGTCGCGAAGCGACTGTTGCTGTCGATGGTTTCTTTTTGGCGGCGTGATGTTGCTTGAAGCCGTTCGAAATGACAATACCGCCCGTACCGCCGTAATTTACGTCGGGTATTGATACACAGAAGTGATGTAACGCCGTGTATCGCGTACGATACTGAAACGCTCACAGGATGGAGGGTGATATACGGAGCATTAAGGGCCATCGGAGGGTAACACCCCTATTCTCCCCAGGTGTACTCCGTATGCAACGTGGCATCTTATATCTGGTTGTTTGGAGAAGGATGATGGGTGAAATCCTTGGGCGTTTCCAACCGCATTGAAATGGGTCGGTTTGGTTGCAACGTCCGGCTCTCGGTGCAGCATGCCATGCAACGTCTTCTTATCGGATGAGACGGCGGCATCAGTAGAAATGGGAGTTGGGGGAAAGCTAGGCCAAGACCAAATCAAATATATTTACATATGTATGCATGTACCTCCGAGCATCTCTAGAGCTCAAGAGTCTCCCCGAAAGGGTCGCCTCTTGGACTCGGACTAGAAGGCTAGTCAGTAGGCTCAAAGGATGTCACAAAGCGAAGAAAATCCGGTGGCTTCGTGAAGATGCAAAACGGCCGTTCACCCGACTTCGAACTCTCCATGAGTGCTTGGCCTTGCCTACCAATCTCAACCTCTACCTCTACGATGAAAATCTTTCTCGCAATTTCAGTACAAAGGAAACGGGGTTATTCTTTGGATGTTGAGGTGTATTCTGAGTGTTTCTTTCGCAGTTGTTGGATGAATACCTCAAAGGATCTGCTAGAATGGCTAAGTTAGTCCTATCTCCGCCAGATCCACTCGGAGTGATGGTGCGACGAGCAGCCAGTGCCTGAGAAAGGCTGGTATAGGAAACCGTTGCACCCCAGAGATGCTACATGATTGCTGGGGTTGTTAGCCAACAGATTGTACCGTAACAAAAGAATCATACTCAACGGGATGTCTAGGCTTTCCGATCGACAAACGGCACGCAAGTCTCTGCAACCGTTTGCTTGAACTAGAATGATGTGTACAGTTAGGCCAAAGGAGTCTGAGCGCTGGTGGAAACGGCAGTGATATCCACATAGCCTACGGCAAAAATCCTTAGCTAGCAAGGTATCGCACGAGCTGTCAAGTCGGCGGTGACGTGGTATCAAGAGGTCATTTATTTTGGGAGCGGCAGTAGAGCTCCATTTCCCATCTGATTAATCTTCCTGGAGGTCTCTTGGTCGAAACCATGCATTAGTTGATATACCACAGGAAATTCCAGGGGACAGAAAAGTAAAACTTTACTAAGTGAGAAGTGAAGAACTGCCTGTACGGACAAGCGCAAGACTCACTGGCTCACTGATAGTGAAATGAAACGGAGCTTCAGAATCCTAGGTAAAAAGTATCAATCCCAAATCACTGATTGGAAATAAACCAAGGGCTGGGCGTGTCAGATGATTGAATATCAACCATTTGGCATGTTTCCGGCCGTACTCTTGAATTTATACCACTTGTCTATCCCAGGGACTGAGAGTAGCACTATCACACACATATACAACGGTATACCAGCGAAGTTTCCCCCCAAAAAATCCAAGATATCATAACGATGGAGAATGGAAAGATAAATCATCCAATTCAAGATGTCAAATTATGCTACCTTCTCTCGAGAAGGTAGTAAAGGGCAGCCCGAGTCGTTTACCGCCAATATTCGACACACATGGTGATGGGAACTGAAAGGGAGGACCTGTGATAGGGCTGTCGCGGTAAGAACCCCGTCACGATCCATGGAAATGGCCCCATGTCTTTTGTGCTGACAACAGTTTGTGATAGAGTATGCTTTCATACGAGAACGACATTCGGTGGGACTACGGCAGAGTTGATGAGTCGCGTCCCCGATATTGCATTAAGGTATCATGCTGGTCTGCCTACGTCACACCTATAATGCGGCAGCTGTACCATAACAGCTGCAGAGATAATACACAAAAATGATGGTGGTGGCCAGGTGGTCTTCATACATAGTCCCGTCAAAAAATCGATGATTTTTTAACTAGGAAAACAGGCTGAAGAGATTGGCTGATAGACGTTCTGTCCACGTTGAAAATCCAGAGACATAGAGGCACCGAAACTGAAGCACCGCAGCCTCGTATAGTAAGGCAGCTAGCATCTTGCAACGAGGCACCGGCACTCTCGAACGGCTGCGAGGCAGCTGGTAGTCGCGTCTTCAAACCCGTCGAAACCGTGGACGCGCACGTGTGTTATGTCAGCTGCCGAGATAGCGCTCCTTCGAAGCTCGTCCGCCAATCGCACCGCCGAACCGCTGCCGGGCCGCACGGCGCTAACTAGCGGTGAAGCAACGACAGCAACGAACCTCCTGCTAAAAAGCGCAGAATTAGTCGCAGCGGAGAACTGGCGAAAACTCGCGGCTGCACGGCTGCATGGAGCATACACACGGCGCCAGACCCCTTCTTGCATACTGGCCAGCGCTTGATTGCCCTGGATAGCTTCTGGAAAAATCTGCTTGCAGCTGGCCGTGCCACCCCACGCGACCTATACGGCGTACAAGCAGACGCGATCCTTCACCCTGTGCCGCCGTGCTTATTGTTAAACCTCGCGCTCTGCACAGCCGACAGTGGCAGATTAAGCTCCATCTTGTCGTGCGCGTATCTTCGGCTCTCTTGGAAATAGCTATCCTGCGTACGCAAAGCAGCCTCAACCGCATCACTGCTCCGTTTGCTGGCAGCTCTGGCTTGGACTGCGCTAGGCTCAACGGGGCGATTCCCGTGGCCAGGCGTGTCTTCTTGCCGCTGCTGAATAGGAACCGCCATTATTCTGTGGGGAAAAGGGCGCTGCAGCTCCCGCTGCCAACATGGGGGCCAAAGAAAAAGAACTCCCGGCCGAATGGGAGGGCAACATTGACAGGTAACGCTCGCCAGACGTCCAGTGCCCGTACAGTGTTTTTCCCATCGAAAACTTCTTGTGGCTTTGCGAAACCATTTTTGGTTAAGCTGGGATGCATACCCAGAGCCCAAATTTCCACTTTTATGACATTTGAGCTTTATACATAAACGCATTATAGCACATACCAGTTCATTTCCCTTGCATAAAAAGAGTTTCAGGCTAATGAACGATTGATATGTGGCTAATGATTCTGATAATAGGCAGATGGGGCCGCTCTTCGTCATGGGATTTGACGGAACCAGAGTCGACCCCCAGATCCGGTCACTGATTGAAGACTACCATCTCGGGTCGATCATTTTGACCGCCAAGAACCTGAAATGTATAGTCAACCCATGTTCATTGTTTCATTCTGCTCTTGTTCTATTTCCTTGTTATGTATCTACCCCCTTCTACATGTTTTAGCTCCTTGTCCTATATCACTGGAAAAGACCAGGGCTCTTGCCTATTGACAGACTATACGCATTAATCTTCTACTGGACACAGATAACTGACGATCTTGTAGCTGCCGAAGAGACCACTAAACTAATACTGGAATTGCAAACCATTGCAAAAGATGCTGGTCACTCTGCTCCCCTCTTGATCGGCCTGGATCAGGAAAATGGCGGCGTCAATAGCCTTTTCGATGAAACACATATTCGCCAGTTCCCAAGCGCGATGGGCATCGCCGCCACAGGGTCCAAGTCCCTAGCAAGGGAAGTTGCAAAAGCAACAGCGCAAGAGCTGAGTGCTGTCGGGGTCAACTGGATTCTTGGCCCCGTCTTAGATGTCCTCAATAACGCAAAGACTCAGCCATTAGGCTCCCGCAGCATTGGAGACGAAGCCCAAGAAGTCTCAGCGTACGGATCCGAGTTCATCAAAGGGTATCATGAAGCAGGGTTAGCGACGTGCGGAAAGCACTTCCCATCTTACGGAAATCTAGAGGTGCTTGCGAATCAAACTGACGTGCCAGTTATCACGGATTCATTGGAGCAGCTCAGTGCGAGTGCTCTAGTTCCATTCCGGAATGCCATTGAGCAAGGGTTGGACTCTATGATGGTTGGTGGTTGTGCGATGTCGTCAGCAGGTGTGAACATCATGCATGCCTGTCTATCTGAAAAGGTGGTCGACGACTTACTGCGGAAAGACTTGAAATTTGACGGGGTCGTTGTCTCTGATTGCTTAGAGATGGAAGCGCTGAGCTACAATATTGGAGTGGGAGGCGGGACTGTGATGGCGGTGAAAGCTGGCTGCGATCTAATACTTCTTTGCCGGTCGTACCCAGTGCAACTGGAGGCAATCGATGGCTTAAAATTAGGGGTTCAAAACGGCATCATTAGTGAGGAACGCATACGTCAGTCCCTGCAGAGAGTCCTTGATATGAAGCACCAGTGCACGTCGTGGGAAAAGGCGTTGAACCCTCCGGGCATCAGCCTGCTCTCCAAAATGCAGCCATCGCATATTAGCCTATCAACCAAGGCATACAACAACTCTATCACCGTTGTAAGGGACAGAAGCGGCATTTTACCACTCACGAATACCATTGAGCCAGACGAGGAGCTGCTCCTTCTCACACCCTTGGTGAAGCCACTTGCCGCTTCTGCTGTATCCCATGAAAATAGCGAACCTACGGTTCTTTCCACAGACCCGGTCGCTTGGGAGCGAAATGCGTCCTTGCTGAGCGGGGAGAAGGTTTTTCGCGAATTCGGGCGCTCCCTGGCGCGACAAAAACGAGGGCGGGTTCTTCATACATCGTATACGACGAACGGCGTGCGGCCAATCCATGAAAGCCTCATCAAGCGAGCTGGCGGAGTCATCATCGTCACTGCGGACTCTAACCGGAACCTTTATCAGTATGGCTTCACAAAACATGTGTCGATGATTTTCAACGCGCAGTTTACCGCCAACGGCGAAACCAGACCCATGCCGCTAGTTGTGGTAGCCGTCAGCTCACCGTACGATTTTGCCTCGGATCAATCCATCGGGACGTATGTCTGCACGTACGATTTCACGGAAGCGGCACTGCAAGCGTTGGTCAAAGTCTTGTTTGGCGATTTGAAGCCCACAGGCACGCTTCCGGGTACCTTGAGTCACAGTCAGAAGCCCGATCAGTCCCGGCCGCACTGGCTTGTAGAGGGCTGGAATGAAGAGCGGGACGCAAAGCCGCTGGATGAGCTTCTATGCAGCGTTCGGGACGAAAGCCCACGGCCGGAACTTGCGAACGTTACATCCAATACGTTCCTATTACAAAGCTCGGATGTTGAAGAAGCCCATTTTGTAGTCAGAAACAGCAGTACGCACGCGCTGTACGGGTTCTGCTCGACCTACTTCTTCAAATCCACGGGGACGGCAGTAATTGGGGCAATTCTAGTCGACCCTGCTAAACGGAGGCTGTCGATTGGAAACTCGCTCCACAACCGAGCGGTTCGATCTCTCATGCAGCGGCAAGGCGCGAAAAGGTTTCAGTTGGGCTCGCGTTTGCCGGGGGTTTACCTGGGAATACCGACGGGAAACGCGGTGGAGAGGAAATGGCTGCGGCGATGGTTTGCCTCGCTCGGGTGGAATACGTCTCTGTCCCGGCCGGTGTGCACGATGATCATCCGTAATCTGGAAAAGTGGACTCCGCCGGAGGGCCTGACGGAAAGCCTGCGGATCGCAGAGGTCAACTACGAGTTGGTCCACGGACGCGACTATGCGGACTCGACGCTGGACCACGTCAAGACCAATTCACGACAAGGGGTGTTGGACATCTACAGGATGGCGCTAAGTGGGCCGACGACGTGCGGGATCATTCGCGCCAAACGGGACGAGGACGGCGCGATTCTGGGAAGCGTGGTGGTGTACAATGGCGAGTCGACGCTGGCGGATTTCGTTCCTGCAGTCAAGGAGACACGGGTGGTGGCTGGGGGCATTTCGTCGGTAGTGATCTCCCCCTTCGCGGGTGAATACTCGACTTTAGTGCAGGGCCTGATCCTGCTGGGAATTAAGCAAATACGGAGCCAAGGAGCCAGTGCGGCAGTTTTAGATTGTGTAAGTGGTTGGATTCCATCTTTTTTGTCTCTTCTTTCCCCTCCCTCCCTCCCTTGCCCTTCTCTACCCTGGGGTGGACCGTGGAGGCTGTGATTGGGCGCTCGGCCGGAAAACACACTGGCCCCACGGGTCCAGGGCCGGGTAAATCTGGGGAACATGCGCTTTTTTGCTGGCAAATTCATAAATCTTGGATTATTATTAAAATCTTTGGTTGCTTTATTGGAGGGGGCCGCCCGCTAACGGCAATTTTTTGGGGCGGGCAGATGGACGTCGAGGACGGCAATTTCAACAATCTCTCGGCGATGGGATTCTCGGTGCTCCACACTTTCGACGAGGTGACTTGCGCTGCAGCGACGTGGAACCTGCTGGCTTCGTCGTGAGATCTCCCCGTCTGGTTTTTTTCCGAGGGCGGACGGGCCCAAAACCACACGTGCTGATGGCGGGACGTTTTACGTCTACGAAGCGTGGAAAAAGATAAAAAAAAAAAAGAGAACTGGGGGCGCACGGAAGCGGTGTAAGGGTGGAATGATCGCAGGCTATTGGGGAAGCGGGGCTGGGGGAGTTACTAAGTATGCAGTTTGGTGATGTTTTTTTCTTCTTTTCTTTGAGGTGAATGACTTGCATATCCACCCTTCCCGTACATGCCGGTTGCACAAACCCTATAAAGATGGGCTTGGATCGCATTGGATTTCGGGATTCGGGACATTTTCAGGCGGTCTTTGTTCGGGCCAAGGTGGCTGAGACGAGTCAGCCTTGGGAGATGGGGGAAGGGGGGCCGGGGGGTAAAAAAGCACAGGGCGGGCGGCGGATTCCGAGAAAAGATTCGTTGAGAGCAAGCGAAAGAGAGAAAGGCGGATTTGTGAACGGGCTGCGTCGGGAAAGAAGAGTAATAATAATAAGGAAAAACAACACAAAATTATATCGCCTTTCCAGATCTCTCTCTCTCTCTCTCTCGTGTTTTTGAAGGCTCATCTGGGGCGATACGAATCGAATCGCCGAAGCCGAGATAGTTTAGACCACCACCCCTGCCCTGGGGGCTGGGCTGGGCTGGCATGGAAGTGATGCGATGCGATGCGTCTGCGTCTGCGTGTCTCTCGAGGATTTGTGTGTGTTGTGCTGGCATCGAGTGACTACTGGTGGGATTCGATGCACGGGGGGGGGGGGAGAGGATTCTGGTACATACACAAGCTACAAGCTACTGGGGGATCAGCCTTCGACGACGGTCGACTAACCGGGTGTGGGAAAAGAATACGGGAGGAGACCCCCAAAAAAAAATAAAAAAGAAGAAGAACAAGAAGGAAGAGGAGGATCATGGGAAACGCGGGGTACCTGGGGATGGGGATGGGGATGTCTTGCAGATGAGACCGGAGGGCGAAAAGTTATGAATCAATAGAGTTACGTTGGGGGCCCCTGCACGGAGCGGGAGGTTTTCCCAAGACGTTTGTTTGTTGTTGTGTTGTTTCGCAGAGACTTTCAGGCAGAGAGATGTGGTGCTGTGATGGATGACGATCCGGGTCAGGCACGTCGGTGGGCGGGGCGGCAAAAGACAGATAGATAGCTGGGGGGGGGGGGGGGTGACGATCTCGAGGGTGCGGGCACGGCAGGTTCGTGATCGAGATAGATTGGTCCAGCATCAGCAATAATAATCCTTTGACGCGAGGCATCGTGGGTTGACTGACTAGTTGGTGTTCTAGAAGATCGGAGTCGAAGATCGCGGCTTCACGTGGCCGAGAGTGTGGGGAGAGCTGGGGACAGGCCTTGGCTGACCAACCAACTAACCAACACGGCCGACTTGCTCGTTAGCCGTTTTGTGATGATTTTGGCTTTTTCTCTCTTTTAATTAAACGATGCTTTTTGATGCTTTTCTTTTGCTTCTAGAAGCACGACTGCGAGCTAACTAGCGTGGCGCCCAACCCGCTCGCGATGCACACCTGCCGCTCTGGAGAACAGCTGGCAACTCTACTTCCGTACTACTGCTCCGACTACGACTACTCGCTCTCGCATACACACTAAAAAAGGGCGTGCAGCAGCGGCCGGGATACATCCTTGCCGGCGCGCACAGGACGGGGGCAGGGAAGCATGATCATAATCATAATAATATTTGGGGGGTGGAAGAGAGATGAGCCGAGGAAGCAGCAGCAAGCCCAAAAAAAAAAAAAAACTCTAAGCCGAAAAAGGGAAAAGCAAAAAAGAAGAAATAAGAACACGAAGGAGAAATTGAATTTTGGATTTTGTTCGAAGCCGTTTGGCCTGTCTGCCCGCCCAACCCCCCAGCCCTACCGCTGCATAATCAGCAGCAAAAAAAAAAAAAAGAAAAGACGAGAGCGAGAGAATTCATCCGCGCGCCCACTACTACTAATGCAGGCCACACAACACGGGGGGGAGAGGAGCGTGATCATGCGGACTCTGCGGGGAGGGGAAGCGCGTCGTGCTTCATCGGTTGTGTGAAAGATAATGATAACAATACAAGTATTTTAATAACTACGGCCAAACGGCGAGGGCTGATTATTTAGTCTTATTATTACCATCATTCCCAAAATACGGGACGCCCCCTTCGCTCGCTCGGCCCAGGATGCCCCCTCCAGCCCGCTCGCTGACTTTGTATAGCTCGAATGACGATGATTACGACAGCCAGTCGGGATGGCGAGCGCGCGCGCGGATGCCGCCGGATACCGGAGGCGGCGCCGTGATTGGCCGGGAGTGTCGCGGGCGGGGCGTACGACGCGGCCGGACGAGAAGGGAAGGCATAGCGCCGTCATTATTCTTATTATGCTTGTCTGTCGGCTGGCCGGATTTGCGGGGAAAGCAGTTAACTAGTGAGCTAACGGTTTGGCCTGTTTGCGGCTGGCATGTGACGGGCACGCGTCCTTCACCCGGTGCGCGGGCCGACCACCGGCGAGAAGCATTGGTTGCTTCAGCAGGCCGCAGTGAAGCCGTCGGGCCACGCACACCCACGACACGACACGACAGCACAGCGACACGACGACACGACACGACACGACACGACGACAGCTCAAGACTGTGTGTGAGCTCGTTTATTTTTTCGGCGCGGTTCGTTCTGGAAGGAGTCTAAACGTCGCGCTAGAAGGTTCGCCGCGGATCACCATTGATTAACTAATTACTCCGTACTCCGTACTAGGTCCTCTTTCCAGACGCCGCCGTCTCTCTCTCGCGCAGCCTCGCTCGCTCTCCCCCTCCCGCTAACAAACTCTGCTCGCCCGCCAGTTGTCCAAAAAAAAAAAAAAAAGAGACGGCGGCTGCAGTGGCCGACGCGTGTTTTGAGCACATTTTTACTTTTTTGCTAGTCGACACGGAATTTCAAAGCCATCTATCTCATCTCAGCCAATCCCTAGTTTAATTGGACTCATTTACTCATTTGTTTTTTGGTAATAATATTGCTTTTACTTTTTCGCATTTCAACGGTCGCAGAAACTCGCGAGAAGTCAAAACCCGCCTGGCCGGGAGGGTTCCCCCTTTCTACTTCTCGTGGCCCAACAACAAACCCGCGCCAGAACCGGCCCCCAAACACGCCAATCGATTAATTGCGGAGGTCTGCTCCACTGCTCCTCGTCTGGCCAGCTGCACGACGACGACGACGGCCAGGGAAAGGGCCCTGACGCTTCGCGGGGCAAGGACCGGGGCTGTTATTATAAAAATCCGGGAAGCGAATATTATTATTATCGTCAGAGAGTGTAGCCAAGGAAATTAAAACAACCAAAAAAAAAAAAAAAAAGGCACGACAACTCACAAAAAAAGAAGAAACGGGGCGTTGCGATTACTAACGGCGCTGCGTTCTAGAAGGGAGGAGGGGATCCCCTCTCTCTCTCTCTCTCTCTGCCTGATCAGCCAACCCGTGCTGATCGCTGGGTGGCGGGCTAGCAGGGAGTCGGCCTGGGAACCGCAGCCCACCGGGGACCAGGGGAAGCAGCCAACCAGGCCGCCTGGGCCGCATCGCTCTGGCTAAACGATGTCGGAGTTTGGAACAGCATGGAAGGGCAGAGCAGTCAACTAACTAACTACTGACTAGTCAGGTGCGAAAAGAAAAAGCGAACCCGCTGAGTTCTAGCGTGGCTGCACGCGCGCAGATCACCGCCCCTCGCGCCAAAGTCTGTTTTGGAAAGTCTGTTTTTTTCTGGGCTGGCGATACGAGCAGAGCAGAGAGCGAGAGAGGTCGAAACTCTGTGCTGTTTCTGGCAGGTGGTCGGTTTGGGTTGGCTGTGGCTTTTGGCTTTTGTTTCATTATTTTGATTATTATTATTATTATTATTATTATTCTCGCCTTCTTGCAAAAATCAGAGACCGCAGAACGCCCCGTCGAACGTGTCAAAGGAGAAGACCACAGCAGCCGAGCTCCCAATCTTCTTCTTCTGGCGTCAAAATCCCAGGACGGTGTCTCCGGGGAAGCGCAGAGGCAAAAAACGGGGCCAGGGGGGGGGAGACCGGACAGGTTCGTACCTAGGCAGGAGATATCTTGTGACCTGAATCAGGACGATAGCATTTTTGCGGGGACTTTTTGGAATCCACAGCCGTGCATATTATTATTCTTGTCTGCGTGGGCTGGGCGGGTTCTGGCTGGCGGTTTGTGGCCAAAAAAGCATCTTCCTTGACCACCCCCCTGGACCTGAAATCCGGGGCAAACTTGCCTCTCCAGCGAGCCTCTCTTGCCGCCCAACGAACTGTTCCGGGGGGAGGCTGTTTTGTTTGTATTATTATTTCGAGTCTTGGGGTGGGGTAGTTGGTTAAGTTAGCTAGGAAGGATTCAAGCACCCTGCCCCATCTCGGCTCGCGGGTGCTTTTGATGAGATCGAAGAGTACAGAGAGAGAGCCTCTCCGGGGCCGCCCGAGAGCGGATTCAGCTTCCCCCCCGCGCCAGTGGCAAAAAAAAGAAAAAGGCAAATCCTGCGGTTGCGATGCAAGTGCTTTTTCTTCTATCATATCGAGGAAGCCGCCCAAAAAACGCTTGACGCGCAAATCCTGACTCAGGACAAGGAAGACGGAAAACATAAAACAAAAAAAAGTGATTGATATGATTTGGCTATCTATCCAGTGATCCCGGTCGGTGCCTGGCTGGATGATGATGATGATGATGATTTTGGGGATGTTGTTGTCGGGGCTGACGAGGAATCGGGGCGGTGGCCCAGCAGGCGGCGCGCGTGGGGGAGAGGGGGGTGGGTGGCCGCCAGGGTGGGGGAGGAGAGATTGTCCGGTTTTTTGGGGGAGAGAGGATGAAGAGACTGATGTCATATGGCGGTGGGTTATTCTGACACGGCGGATCTCGTATCTCGCTATCTACTATCATTATTCTCTATCGGCGGTGGTTCTTGATGGGGCTGCATACAGCCGGCACAACGCGTGGGCGGCAGGCCAGGCCAGGCCAGGTCGTTATTGGGCCGGGTAGCGAGCGCGATGAGGATGATGGTGAATGGCCGATAGACAGCGCGGTGCGTGCGTGACCTGCAGGCAGCGAGTCAGGCCAGGGTGTCAGGGCCAGCGCGCGCATGGCGGGCCGGGAAGAAGCAGCAGCAGCAGCAGCAGCAGCAGCAGCAGCGTCAGGACTCAGCGTGCGTGTCGGCGCGTGCAGGCAGGGAGAGAGTTTGGCGTGGGCCGGGGGCTGGGTTCTGCAGGCCGGGCGGCGCGTGAGAGGCCGACAGAGATTGCGGGCGGCCGGGGGGGGGGGATAGTTAGGGGGCGCGGCGGGCAGGGGCGGAGCGTGGGTTCCTGGTCGCGGTGCAGCGAAGGTTTGCTGGGCTGCAGGCGCGGTGGAGCCGGGGCGGCCAGGATCGGCGGGGAGAAAGAGTAGAGTAGAGAGTAGAGAGTAGAAGGGTAGAGGAGAGGAGAGGAGAGGAGAGGAGAAAGTCGAGTGTTGGGCGTGGCGAGGGCGGGCGGTAGGGTTGAGCGTGTTAGGGTCGAGGGTGAGGCGGAGAGAGAAGACGAGGGCGGGCGTAGGCGTAGGCGTAGGCGTGGGCGTGGGTGTTAGGCGTGGGCAGCTAAGCAGCTCACTAGCTAGCTAGCCCGGTGCTGGCGGCCAGCCCCCCCGCCCGCGCGAGTCGCGGTGAGGGCCGTGGCGCGCCCGCGGTTATATTGCGCCCGTCGCCCGCCGCCGCGGCCGCGCTGCCATTCTATCTTCTTCTATCTTCTCTCCTTCCACACTCTTCCTGCTTCCTGCTTCCTCTTCCTCGCCTACCACCTCCCCCCCCCCCCATGGCCCCCGCCCGCTGACCGCCATGGACTACGACGCCCTCGCCATGTCGTACCTCAGCCCGCTGCCGCTGGCCGCGCCCGCCGCCGACTACCTGGCCGCCATGCCGCCGCTCGACGCCGCCCCGCCCGCCTACGACCACCCGGACGCCTTCGCCAGGTATGCATCCGCTCTCTTCTTCTTCTTTCTTTCCGCCTAACCCCTCGACCCTAACACGCTCAACCCTACCATCCCCAATATTCTACCCAAGATCCCCACTGACTGCCCCAGCGACGACCTCAGCTTCGCGCCGCCCGCGCTCGCCCACCCGCTGCGCCGCTTCTCCTACGACGAGCCCTTCCCCGACCTGCTCAGCCCGTTTGACGGCCCGCCCGACCAACACGCCCAGCACCAGCACTCGCAGCACTCCCAGCACTCGCAGCACCCGGCCCAGCCCCAGGCCCCCCAGCACCACCACCACCACCACCCGCCGCCGCCGCCGCCCGACGCCTCCGTCGACCACAACCACAAGCTGCTCAGCTTCTCGCTGCCCGCCTACAACTTCACCCTGCTGGACTACTCGTTCCGCCGCACCTCGCTGTCGCTGGCCGCCCAGCTGCACGGCATGTTCTTCCTGGCCGAGTCGCCCTGGACCGCCGCCTCGCCCACCGCCGCCGCCGCGGCTGCTGCGGCTGCGGCGGCGGCCGCGGCCTCTGCTGGGACCGACGCCAGCGGGCTGCCGCCGCCGCCCGTGGCCGAGCTGACGTGCTACCGCCGCAACCTGTTCCAGATCACCGGCTCGGTCACGCTGCCGCGCACGCTGCGCTACCTGATGACCGACCAGGGCGACCGCATCCCCATCCTCGCCCACGAGCTGACCGTGTCGGCCACCGAGTCCGTCGAGGGCAACCCCGTCAAGATCATCTCCGTGCCGTGGAAGACGCCCGCCAGCGCCAGCGCCGCCGGCGGAGCGGCCGGCGGAGCGGGGGGCAGCCCGCCCGAAGACAAGGCCGAAAAGGAGCCGCCGGCCATCCCGCTCGACACCATGGCCGGGCAGGACGTCGACGCCGACTACGCGACCTTTGCCATCGCCTGGAAGCGCCTGCAGTTCCGCATCGCCACGGCCAACAACGGGCGCCGCAAGGAGCTGCAGCAGCACTTCGTCGTGCGCCTCAAGATCGTGGCCACGCTGTCGACGGGCGCCAAGATCGCCATCGCCGAGGCGCAGTCGGGCCCCGTCATCGTGCGCGGCCGCAGCCCACGCAACTTCCAGTCGCGCAAGGACCTGCCGCTCAGCGGGAGCGCCGCCGCCTCGCGCAAGAACGCCCAGGCCGCCGCCCTGCACCGCGCCGCCCAGCCCGCCGCCGCCGCCGCCGCCTCCAAGCGCAGCAAGTCGCCGCCCGAACCCTCGCCCGCCCCCGTGCCGCTGCAGCTGGACGCCGCCTCCGACGCGCTGGCCTCGCCCGCCAACACCCCGCCGCAGCCGCCGGCCGCCGGGGCCGCCGACTGGTCGTCCGCCGACGCCCCCGCCCCGCGCCCGCCGAAGCGCCGCCGCACCAGCTCGCACGCCCACGCCCACGCCCACCACGCCCATGGCCTCGGGCGCCCGCTGCCTCTCGCGCTGGCCACTGCCGCCGACGACGTGCCCAGCCCGGCCACGCCCACCACGCCCGTCCACGCCGCCAGCCTACTCCACGCCTCTTCTTCTTCTTCTTCTTCCTCCGCGCCGCCACCACCACCACCACATCTCTCCCACCACGCCTTCGATCCCGCCCCGCTCCTCCACAAGCTCGCGCCGCCCACCGTGTCCATGTCCTCCGCCGCGCTCGCCCACGCGCCCGCGCCCGTGCTCGCGTCGCACGCCTACTCCGCCGCCGCCAACCTCCCCCTCCTCGCGCAGTCGCTGCACCACCACCTGCCGCCGGGCCTCGTCTCGCCGCACATCCTCAACCCGGCCGACACCTCCGCCGCCGACCTGCTGTACGAGTACTTCCCGCTGGGCCTGGACGACTGGCAGCCGCCCGTCGACGCCGTCTACCGCCCGCACGTCGTGCACCACATGAACCTGCACGACGACCCCAAGGCCCTGGCCGCCCGCAACCGCAGCAAGCGCTACTTCGCCGGCGACGCATGACCGATCGACCTCTATCTTTTTTTTTTTTTTTTTTTTTCTCTTGGGGAGTCTTGTGTGTCTCTCGTCGGATTGGGAAAGACCGGCATTACTTTATTTTCTCTTTATTTTTTTTTTCTTATTCGTTTCTTATCCTTGCATAAGCAACATTGGTGGACGGGGTGTTTTATCTTTCTCTTTTCTTCTCCATTCTGTTTCGTTTTTTCTCTTTTTTCTCTCTTGCATGGGATGATGTGAATGGCTTTTTGTTTCTGTCTCTCTTGTCTTCGTTTTCCTTTTTTTTTTCTGGTCCCCGGTCCTTCTACTCCGTCCGCACCTTCATACTGTTTCCTTCCCATTTTGCCTTTTCTTTTACATTTTGTCTTCTTTCTCGTCTATTTAGGTTGTTCCTCTTAATTTTGCTCTATTATCTC